>NW_027650159.1:0-20000 GCF_965287045.1 Carcharhinus amblyrhynchos
CGGAGTGAGTCGAGGGGGACGGAGTGAGTCGAGGGGGGACGGAGTGAGTCGAGGGGACGGAGTGAGTCGAGGGGGACGGAGTGAGTCGAGGGGGACGGAGTGAGTCGAGGGGGACGGAGTGAGTCGAGGGGGACGGAGTGAGTCGAGGGGGACGGAGTGAGTCGAGGGGGACGGAGTGAGTCGAGGGGGACGGAGTGAGTCGAGGGGGACGGAGTGGGTCGAGGGGGACGGAGTGGGTCGAGGGGACAGAGTGGGTCGAGGGGGACGGAGTGGGTCGAGGGGGACGGAGTGGGTCGAGGGGGACAGAGTGAGTCGAGGGGGACGGACTGAGTCGAGGGGATGGAGAGGGTAAATCCTCCTGCACACACACACACTGTTCCACAATCCCCAGACTGCAAATTCTCTCAAGTTCCCTTTTACACAAACACGAGTTCCTCATTTGTCACTCGGACTGAAAGAGTTAAATTTAGTTGCTGGTAAACCTGGTGACCGTTTCCATGGTTCCCGTGGTTGGTAACTCAGGGAAGTTGAGAAACCAGTTTTCAGAGGGAGGATGTTTGTGAGAATGAAGAGTTTGCGGAAGCTCCGAGAGTGACAGTGAAGGTGATCACTGCAGACAGCGTCCGACTGGAGAGCCTCTGAATCCGGCTCTACAACGGGGCGCGCACACCCCCCCCCCTCTCCCTCCCCCCTCCCCCCCCTCTCCCCCCCCCCCCTCCCTCTCCCTCCCGGCGCGCACACCCCCCCCCCCTCCGGCGCACACACCCCCCCCCTCCCGGCGCGCACACCCCCCCCCCGGCGCACACCCCCCCCCCTCCGGCGCGCACACCCCCCCCTCCGGCGCGCACACCCCCCCCTCCGGCGCGCCACACCCCCCCCCCCCCCCCCCCGGCGCACCCCCCCCCCCACCCCGGCGCGCACACCCCCCCCCCCCCCCGGCGCACACACCTCCTCCCCCCCAACCCCCCGGCGCGCACAGCCCCCTCCCACCCCCCCCTCCCTCCCGGCGCGCGCCCCTGCCCCCCTCCTGGTGCACGCCCCCCCCTTCCTGGCGTGTCCACCACCCTCCCCCCCCCACTCCGTCCCAGCGCGCCCCCCCTCCCAGCAGGGCTGGGAGTAGGGGGTCATGGCTCAGTGCCAGCGGGATATTGGTCACAGCACCAGCGGGGTTGGGGTTAGGGTTACAGTTCAGCACCAGGGTCACAGTTCAGCGCAGGGGTCAGAGTTCAGTGCCAGCGGGGTCACGGTCACAGCGCCAGCTGGGATAGGGTCACAGTTCAGTACCAAGGCCACAGTTCAGCACAGTGGTCACAAGTCCGTGCCAGCGGGGTCAGGGGGTCACGGTTCCGTGCCAGCGGGGTCAGGGGGTCACGGTTCCCTGCCAGCGGGGTCAGGGGGTCACGGTTCCCTGCCAGCGGGGCCAGGGGGTCACGGTTCCCTGCCAGCGGGGCCAGGGGGTCACGGTTCCCTGCCAGCGGGGTCAGGGGTCACGGTTCCGTGCCAGCGGGGTCAGGGGGTCACGGTTCCGTGCCAGCAGGGCCAGGGGGTCACGGTTCCGTGCCAGCAGGGCCAGGGGGTCACGGTTCCGTGCCAGCGGGGTCAGGGGGTCACGGTTCCGTGCCAGCGGGGTCAGGGGTCACGGTTCCGTGCCAGCGGGGTCAGGGGGTCACGGTTCCGTGCCAGCGGGGTCAGGGGGTCACGGTTCCGTGCCAGCGGGGTCAGGGGGTCACGGTTCCGTGCCAGCGGGGTCAGGGGGTCACGGTTCCGTGCCAGCGGGGTCAGGGGGTCACGGTTCCGTGCCAGCGGGGTCAGGGGGTCACGGTTCCGTGCCAGCGGGGTCAGGGGGTCACGGTTCCGTGCCAGCGGGGTCACAGGTGAGTTACTTCTGCTCTCACAGGTTATATCGCAGTCACTTACCAGAGCTCGCTGAGTCTTGGTCTTGGAGAAGTGGAACTCGACTATGGTTTCCAACTGGACAAGGAAGGAAAGAAATGGAGAATGATGAACAGCTCGGATAAAAGTGTGTTTCCCTGTGACTTGCTGCTGTTTCTGTGGCCCAAATCCCCCCCCAGCACCCAGAGTATCAATCCCCCCCCCAGCACCCAGAGTATCACTGCCCCCCCCCCGCAGCACCCAGAGTATCAATCCCCCCCCCCCAGCACCCAGAGTATCAATCCCCCCCCAGCACCCAGAGTATCAATCCCCCCCCCAGCACCCAGAGTATCACTGCCCCCCCCCCGCAGCACCCAGAGTATCAATCCCCCCCCCCCAGCACCCAGAGTATCAATCCCCCCCCCAGCACCCAGAGTATCACTGCCCCCCCCCCCCAGCACCCAGAGTATCACTGCCCCCCCCGCAGCACCCAGAGTATCAATCCTCCCCGCAGCACCCAGAGTATCACTGCCCCCCCCGCAGCACCCAGAGTATCAATCCCCCCCCGCAGCACCCAGAGTATCAATCCCCCCCGCAGCACCCAGAGTATCAATCCCCCCCGCAGCACCCAGAGTATCAATCCCCCCCCCCAGCACCCAGAGTATCAATCCTCCCCGCAGCACCCAGAGTATCAATCCCCCCCGCAGCACCCAGAGTATCAATCCCCCCCAGCACCTACAGCATCAATCCTCCCCGCAGCACCCAGAGTATCAATCCCCCCCACCAGCACCCAGAGTATCACTGCCCCCCCCGCAGCACCCAGAGTATCAATCCTCCCCGCAGCACCCAGAGTATCACTGCCCCCCCCAGCACCCAGAGTATCAATCCCCCCCGCAGCACCCAGAGTATCAATCCCGCCCCCCAGCACCCAGAGTATCAATCCTCCCCGCAGCACCCAGAGTATCAATCCCCCCCCAGCACCCAGAGTATCAATCCCCCCCCCAGCACCCAGAGTATCAATCCCCCCCCCAGCACCCAGAGTATCAATCCCCCCCCAGCACCTACAGCATCAATCCTCCCCGCAGCACCCAGAGTATCAATCCCCCCCCCCAGCACCCAGAGTATCAATCCCCCCCCAGCACCTACAGCATCAATCCTCCCCGCAGCACCCAGAGTATCACTGCCCCCCCGCAGCACCCAGAGTATCAATCCTCCCCGCAGCACCCAGAGTATCACTGCCCCCCCCGCAGCACCCAGAGTATCAATCCCCCCCCGCAGCACCCAGAGTATCAATCCCCCCCCGCAGCACCCAGAGTATCAATCCCCCCCCCAGCACCCAGAGTATCAATCCCCCCCCGCAGCACCCAGAGTATCAATCGCCCCCCCAGCACCCAGAGTATCAATCCCCCCCGCAGCACCCAGAGTATCAATCCCCCCCCCCCGCAGCACCCAGAGTATCACTGCCCCCCCGCAGCACCCAGAGTATCAATCCCCCCCCCCAGCACCCAGAGTATCAATCCCCCCCCCAGCACCCAGAGTATCAATCCCCCCCCGCAGCACCCAGAGTATCACTGCCCCCCCCCGCAGCACCCAGAGTATCAATCCCCCCCCGCAGCACCCAGAGCATCAATCCCCCCCCCCAGCACCCAGAGTATCAATCCCCCCCCCAGCACCCAGAGTATCAATCCCCCCCCGCAGCACCCAGAGTATCAATCGCCCCCCCAGCACCCAGAGTATCAATCCCCCCCCGCAGCACCCAGAGTATCAATCCCCCCCCCCCCCGCAGCACCCAGAGTATCACTGCCCCCCCGCAGCACCCAGAGTATCAATCCCCCCCCCCCAGCACCCAGAGTATCAATCCCCCCCCCCAGCACCCAGAGTATCAATCCCCCCCCCGCAGCACCCAGAGTATCAATCCCCCCCCCGCAGCACCCAGAGTATCACTGCCCCCCCCCGCAGCACCCAGAGTATCAATCCCCCCCCGCAGCACCCAGAGCATCAATCCCCCCCCCAGCACCCAGAGTATCAATCCCCCCCCCAGCACCCAGAGTATCAATCCCCCCCGCAGCACCCAGAGTATCAATCCATCCCCCCGCAGCACCCAGAGTATCAATCCCCCCCCCAGCACCCAGAGTATCAATCCCCCCCGCAGCACCCAGAGTATCAATCCCCCCCCCAGCACCCAGAGTATCAATCCCCTCCCCGCAGCACCCAGAGTATCAATCCCCGTGTCCAGAGTGAGCATCCCAGTGCCCCAGTATTAATCCCAGTGTCCAGAGCATTAAAGCCTGGGAACTACAGGCCAGTGAGCCTCACATCTGTGGTGGGTAAATTGTTGGAAGGTATTTTGAGAGACAGGATCTACAGGCATTTAGAGACACAAGGACTGATTAGGGACAGTCAGCACGGCTTTGTGAGTGGAAAATCATGTCTCACAAATGTGATTGAGTTTTTTGAAGGGGTAACCAAGAAGGTAGATGAGGGCAGTGCAGTTGATGTTGTCTACATGGACTTTAGCAAGGCCTTTGACAAGGTACCACACGGTAGGTTGTTGCATAAGGTTAAATCTCATGGGATCCAGAGTGAGGTATCTAAATGGAGACAAAATTGGCTTCTTGACAGAAACCAGAGGGTGGTTGTAGAGAGTTGTTTTTCAATCTGGAGGCCTGTGACCAGCGGTGTGCCTCAGGGATCAGTGCTGGGCCCACTGTTATTTGTCATTTATATTAATGATTTGGATGAGAATATAGGAGGCATGGTTAGTAAGTTTGCAGATGACACCAAGATTGGTGGCATAGTGGACAGTGAAGAAAGTTATCTCCAATTGCAACAGGATCTTGATCAATTGGGCCAGTGGGCTGACGAATGGCAGATGGAGTTTAATTTAGATAAATGTGAGGTGATGCATTTTGGTCGATTGAACCAGGGCAGGACTTACTCAGTTAATGGTAGGGCGTTGGGGAGAGTTACAGAACAAAGAGATCTCGGGGTACAGGATCATAGCTCCCTGAAAGTGGAGTCACAGGTGGACAGAGTGGTGAAGAAGGCATTCGGCATGCTTGGTTTCATTGGTCAGAACATTGAATACAGGAGTTGGGACGTCTTGTTGAAGTTGTACAAGACATTGGTAAGGCCACACTTGGAATACTGTGTCCAGTTCTGGTCACCCTATTATAGAAAGGAAATTATTAAACTAGAAAGAGTGCAGAAAAGATTTACTAGGATGTTACCGGGACTTGATGGATTGAGTTATAAGGAGAGGCCGGCGAGCCTTACATCAGTGGTAGGAAAATTATTGGACTTCTCCTTCTTCGAGACAAGATTCATTGCCACTTTGAAATAAGTGGACGTATTAGTGAGAGGCAACATGGTTTTGTGAAGGGGAGGTCGTGTCTCACAAACTTGATCGAGTTTTTCGAGGAAGTGACGAAGATGATTGATGAGGGTAGGGCGGTGGATGTTGTCTACATGGACTTCAGTAAGGCCTTTGACAAGGTCCCTCATGGCAGACTGGTGCAGGAGGTGAAGTCGCACAGGATCAGAGGTGAGCTGGCAAGGTGGATACAAAACTGGTTCGGTCAAAGAAGACAGAGGGTAGCAGTGGAAGGGTGTGTTTCTGAATGGAGGGCTGTGATAAGTGGTGTTCCTCAGGGATCAGTGCTGGGACCTTTGCTGTTTGTAATATATAGAAATGATTTGGAGGAACAGTTGATGGGGCTGCAGGACAGGCATGTGCCTGTAAAAAGGAAGGATAGGAAAGGTAGGATTCCAGAGCCGTGGATAACCAGGGAAATTGAGGATCTGATCAAAAAGAAAAGCGAGGCGTATGTTAGGTCCCGGCAACTGAAAACAGAAGGAGCGCTGGAGGAATACAGAGAGAGTAGGAAAGAACTCAAATGGGGAGTTAGAAGGGCAAAAAGGGGTCATGAAATGTTCTTGGCAATCAGGATTAAGGAGAATCCCAAGGCATTTTATTCATATGTTAGGAACAAAAGAATTGTCAGGGAAAAAATCGGACCTCTCAGGGACAAAGGAGGGGAATTATGCTTAGAGCCCAAGGGAATAGGGGAGATCCTAAATGAATACTTTGCATCAGTATTCACAAAGGAGAGGGACGTGTTGACTGGGAGTGTCTCAGAGGGAGGTGTTGACCCGTTAGAGAGAATCTCCATTACAAGGGAGGAAGTGTTTTTTAGGAAACATTAAAACTGACAAATCCCCAGGGCCTGATGACATCTATCCCTGACTGCTCAGGGAGACGAGGGATGAAATTGCTGGGCCTCTGACGGAAACCTTCGTTTCTTCCCTGGACACTGGTGAGGTCCCAGAGGATTGGAGGATAGTGAATGTGGTACCGTTATTTAAGAAGGGTAGCAGGGATAACCCAGGTAACTATAGGCTGGTGAGCTTGACATCTGTGGTAGGGAAATTGTTAGAGAGGATCCTTAGAGATAGGATGTATGCACATTTAGAACGGAACAATCTCATTAGTGACAGACAGCATGGCTTTATAAGAGGGAGGTCGTGCCTTTCGAATCTGGTGGAATTTTTTGAGGAGGTGACAAAAACGGTTGACGAAGGAAGGGCCGTGGATGTCGTCTATATGGATTTCAGTAAGGCGTTTGACAAAGTCCCTCGTGGCAGGCTGGTGAAAAAGGTTAAGGCTCATGGGATACAAGGACAGATGGCTAGATGGGTGGAGAACTGGCTTGGTCACAGGAGACAGAGAGTAGCAGTGGAAGGGTCTTTTTCCAGTTGGAGGTCTGACCAGTGGTGTTCTGCAGGGCTCTGCACTGGGACCTCTGCTATATGTGATATATATAAATGATTTAGAAGAAGGTGTAACTGGTGTGATCAGCAAGTTTGCGGATGACACAAAGATGGCTAGAGTTGCTGATAGCAAAGAACATTGTCAGAGAGCACAGCAGGAAATAGATAGGCTGGAAAATTGGGCGGAGAAATGGCAAATGGAATTTAATCCAGATAAATGCAAAGTGATGCATTTTGGTAGAACTAATGTAGGGGGGAGTTATACAATAAAATGCAGAACCATCAAAAGTATAGTCACACAGAGGGACTTGGGTGTGCAGATCCTCGAAGGTGTCAGCAGAGGTGGAGAAGGTGGTGAAGAAGGCATATGGCATGCTTGCCTTTATAGGACGGGGTATAGAGTATAAAAGCTGGAGTCTGATGTTGCAGCTGTATAGAACGCTGGTTAGGCCACATTTGGAGTACTGCATCCAGTTCTGGTCACCACACTACCAGAAGGACGTGGAGGTTTTGGAGAGAGTACAGAGGGGGTTTACCAGGATGTTGCCTGGTATGGAGGGTATTAGCTATGAGGAGAGATTGGGTAAACTGGGGTTGTTCCCCTGGAAACACGGAGGATGAGGGGCGACCTAATAGAGGTGGATAAAATTATGAAGATTGTAGATAGAGTGAACAGTGGGAAGCTTTTTCCCAGGTCGGAGGTGTCGAACACGAGGGGGTCACAGGTTCAAGGTGAGAGGGGTGAGGTATAACTCTGATATCAGAGGGATGTTTATTTTACACAGAGGGTGGTGGGGGCCTGGAATGCGCTGCCCAGCAGGGTGGTGGAGGCGGACACGCTGGGATGGTTTAAGAATTACCCAGATAGTCACATGAACAGACTGGGAATGGAGGGATACAAACCAATGGAGCAGTTGGGCCAATGAGCAGCACAGGATTGGAGGGGCTGAAGGGCCTGTTTCCTGTGCTGTACTGTTCTTTGTTCTTTGTTCGTTGTTTGAAAATGTAACTGGATTGATCAGTAAGTTTGCGGATGACACAAAGGTCGGTGGATTTGCGGACAGCGATGAGGACCATCAGAGGATACAGCAGGATATCGATCAGTTGGAGACTTGGGCAGAGAGATGGCAGATGGAGTTTAATCCGGACAAATGCGAGGTAATGCATTTTGGAAGGTCTAATACAGATAGGAAATATACAGTAAATGGCAGAACCCTTAAGAGTATTGATAGGCAGAGGGATCTGGGTGTACAGGTACACAGGGCACTGAAAGTGGCAATGCAGGTGGAGAAGGTAGTCAAGAAGGCATACGGCATGCTTGCCTTCATCGGCCGGGGCATTGAGTTTAAAAATTGGCAAGTCATGTTGCAGCTTTATAGAACCTTAGTTAGGCTGCACTTGGAATATAGTGTTCAATTCTGGTCACCACACTACCAGAAGGATGTGGAGGCTTTGGAGAGGGGACAGAAAAGATTTACCAGGATGTTGCCTGGTATGGAGGGCATTAGCTATGAGGAGAGGTTGGAGAAACTTGGTTTGTTCTCACTGGAACGATGGAGGTTGAGGGGAGACCTGATAGAAGTCTACAAGATTATGAGGGGCACGGACAGAGTGGATAGTCAGAAGCTTTTTCCCAGGGTGGAAGAGTCAATTACTCGGGGACACAGGTTTAAGGTGTGAGGGGCAAGGTTTAAAGGAGATGTACGAGGCAGATTTTTTACACAGAGGGGGGTGGGTGCCTGGAACTCGCTGCCGGGGGAGGGAGTGGAAGCGGATACGATAGTGAGTTTTAAGGGACATCTTGACAAATCCATGAATAGGATGGGAATAGAGGGATATGGTCCTGGGAAGGGTAGGGGGTTTTAGTTCAGTCGGGGGCAGCATGGTCAGTGCAGGATTGGAGGGGCTGAAGGGCCTGTTCCTGAGCTGGAATTTTCTTTGTTCTTTGGGTTATAAGGAGAGGCTGGATAGACTGGGACTTTTCTCTCTGGAGCGTAGGAGGCTGAGGGGTGATCTTATAGAGGTCTGTAAAATAATGAGGGGCACAGATCAGCTAGATAGTCAATATCTTTTCCCAAAGGTAGGGGAATCTAAAACTAGAGGGAGAGGGCAGAGGTTTAAGGTGAGAGGGGGAGAGATACAAAAGTGTCCAGAGGGGCAATTCTTTCACCCAGAGGGTGGTGAGTGTCTGGAACGAGCTGCCAGAGGCAGTAGTAGAGGTGGGGACAATTAGAGTCATAGAAAGTTGGGAATCAAGTAGATAAGGTTGTTAAGAAGGCGTACGGTGTCTTGGCGTTTATTGGTAGGGGGATTGAATTTAGGAGTCGCAGCGTCATGTTGCAACTGTACACAACTCTGGTGCGGCTGCACTTGGAGTACTGTGTGCAGTTCTGGTCCCCGCATTACAAGAAGGATGTGGAGGCGTTGGAGAGGGTGCAGAGGAGGTTTACTAGGGTGTTGCCTGGTATGGTGGGGAGGTCCTATGAGGAGAGACTGAGGGATTTAGGGTTGTTTTCGTTGGAAAGAAGGCGGCTAAGAGGGGATCTTATTGAAACATATAAGATGATTAGAGGTTTAGATAGGGTGGATAGTGATAGCCTTTTTCCTCGGATGGAGAAAGCTAGCACGAGGGGGCATGGCTTTAAATTAAGGGGGGGTAGCTACAGGACGGATGTCAGGGGTAGGTTCTTTACCCAGCGGGTGGTGAGGGATTGGAATGCCCTGCCTGCTGCAGTTGTAAATGCGCCTAGTTTGGGGGCGTTTAAGAGATCTCTGGATAGGTTTATGGACGAATAGGGATTGGTATAGGCTAGTGGGTCATTGTTTTTGTAACTGGTCGGCGCAACATCGTGGGCCGAAGGGCCTGTTCTGCGCTGTAATGTTCTATGTTCTATGAAACACAGAAGTTAACAGCATGGAAACAGGCCCTTCAGCCCAACTTGTCCATGCTGCCATTTTTTAAAAAACCCCTAAACTAATCCCAATTGCCTGCATTTGTCCCATATCCCTCTATACCCATCGTACCCATGTAACTGTCTCAATGTTTTTTAAAGGATAAAATTGTACCCGCCTCTACTACTGCCTCTGGCAGCTCATTCCAGACACTCACCACCCTCTGGGTGAAAAAATTGCCCCTCTGGACACTTTTGTATCTCTCTCCTCTCACCTTAAACCTCTGCCCTCTAGTCTTAGACTCCCCTACCTTTGGGGAAAAGATATTGACTATCTAGCTGATCTGTGCCCCTCATTATTTTACAGACCTCTATAAGATCACCCCTCAGCCTCCTACGCTCCAGAGAAAAAAGTCCCAGTCTATCCAGCCTCTCCTTATAACTCAATCCATCAAGTCCCGGTAGCATCCTAGTAAATCTTTTCTGCACTCTTTCTAGTTTAATAATATCCTTTCTATAATAGGGTGACCAGAACTGTACACAGTATCCCAAGTGTGGCCTTACCAATGTCTTGTACAACTTCAACAAGACGTCCCAACTCCTGTATTCAATGTTCTGACCGATGAAACCAAGCATGCCGAATGCCTTCTTCACCACTCTGTCCACCTGTGACTCCACTTTCAAGGAGCTATGAACCTGTCCCCCGAGATCTCTTTGTTCTGTAACTCTCCCCAACGCCCTACCATTAACTGAGTAAGTCCTGCCCTGGTTCAATCGACCAAAATGCATCACCTCACATTTATCTAAATTAAACTCCATCTGCCATTCGTCAGCCCACTGGCCCAATTGATCAAGATCCTGTTGCAATTGGAGATAACTTTCTTCACTGTCCACTATGCCACCAATCTTGGTGTCATCTGCAAACTTACTAACCCTGCCTCCTATATTCTCATCAAATCATTAATATAAATGACAAATAACAGTGGGCCCAGCACTGATCCCTGAGGCTGGTCACAGGCCTCCAGTTTGAAAAACAACTCTCTACAACCACCCTCTGGCTTCTGTCAAGAAGCCAATTTTGTATCCATTTAGATCCCTCACCCTGGATCCTGTGAGATTTAACTTTATGCAACAACCTACCATGCGGTACCTTGTCAAAGGCCTTGCTAAAGTCCATGTAGACAACATCAACTGCACTGCCCTCATCTACCTTCTTGGTTACCCCTTCAAAAAACTCAATCACATTTGTGAGACATGATTTTCCACTCACAAAGCCATGCTGACTGTCCCTAATCAGTCCTTGTGTCTCTAAATGCCTGTAGATCCCGTCTCTCAAAATACCTTCCAACAATTTACCCACCACAGATGTGAGGCTCACTGGCTTGTAGTTCCCAGGCTTTTCCCTGCAGCCCTTTTTAAACAAAGGCACAACATTTTCCACTCTCCAATCTTCAGGCGCCTCACCCGTGACTATCGATGATTCAAATATCTCGGCTAGGGGACCCGCAATTTCCTCCCTAGCCTCCCACAGTGTCCTGGGATACACTTCATCAGATCCCGGGGATTTATCTACCTTGATGCACTTTATGACTTCCAGCACCTCCTTCTCTGTAATATGTTCACTCCTCAAGACATCACTATTTATTTCCCCAAGTTCCTGAACATCCATGCTTTTCTCAACAGTAAATACTGATGAGAAATATTCATTTTGGATCTCACCCATCTCTTGTGGATCCACACATAGATGACCTTATTGATCTTTAAGACGCCCGACTCTCTCCCTTCTTACTCTTTTGCCCTTTGTGTATTTGTAGAAGCTCTTTGGATTCTCCTTTGCCTTATCTGCCGAAACAATCCCTTTTTGCCCTCCTGATTTCTCTCTTAACTCTCCTCCTACACCGTCTATACTCTTCAAGGGACTCACTTGATCCCAGCTGCCTTTGCATGTCATGTGCCTCTTTCTTCTTCTTGACCAGGGTCTCAACATCCTGATTCACCCAGGGTTCCCGACTTCTGCCAGCCTTGCCCTTCACTCTAAGAGGAATGTGTTTACCCTGAACCCTGGTTGACACACTTCTGAAAGCCTCCCACTTACCAGACATCCCTTTCCCTTCCCCTATCCACAGACTCTCCCAATTAACTGTTGAAAGTTCCTGCCTGATCCCATCAAAATTGGCCTTGCCCCAATTTAGAATTGTAACTTTTGGGACAGACCTATCATTCTCCACCGCGATCTTAAAACCAATAGAATTATGGTCACCGGTCCCAAAGTGATCCCTCACTAACACTTCTCTCACCTGCCCTTCCTTATTTCCCAAGAGGAGGTCAGGTTTTGTCCCCTCTCTAGTTGGGCCATCCACATACTGAATGAGAAATTCCCCTGAATACACTCAACACATTTCTCCCTAACCAATCCTCTAATACTGTGACTGTCCCAGTCAATGTTGGGAAAGTTAAAATCTCTGACTATTACCACCCTATTTTTCTTGGAGCTGTCTGTAATCTCCTTACATATTTGCTCCTCAATTTCCCACCGCCTATTTGGGGGCCTAAAGTACAACCCTATCAAAGTAATTCCCCTTTCTTATTTCTCAGTTCTACCCATATAGACTCAGTGAGTGAACCCTCGGATATATCCCCTCTCAGTACAGCCCTGATGCTTTCTCTAATCAAAAGTGTAACTCCCCTCCTCCCTTCCCTCCTGTTCTATCTTTGCTATAGCATCTGTACCCTGGAACATTGAGCTGTCAGTCCCATCCCTCCCTTGGCCATGTTTCAGTAATTGCTATAATATCCCAGTCCCATGTACCCATCAATGCCCTGAGTTCATTTGCCGTGCCCATCAGGCCTCTTGCATTTAAATAAATGCAGTTTCATCTGGACTTCCCTTGGTCTCTACCTGATCTGTCTGGTACTAGGATTACTGACACTGCCTTTACTAATTAATCTGCTCTCTTTAACTTCTGTGCTCTCCTCAAACTTCTCTTCTGTCTCCCTGCTGTTCTGGATCCCACCTCCTGCCAAACTCATTTAAACCCTCCCGAGTGGCTCCAGCAAATCTCCCGCTAGGATATTAGTCCCCCTCCAGTTCAGGTGTAACCCGTCCCTCTTGAACAGATCAGCCCTTCCCCAGAAAAGATCCCAATAATCCAAAAATCTTAATCCCTGCCCCTTGCACCAGCTCTCAAGACAGGCATTCATTTGCCTAATCCTCCTATTCCTACCTCAGCAGCACGTGGCACAGGTAGTAATCCTGAAATTACTGCCTTTGATGTCCTGTACGTTAACCTCCTGCCTAACTCTCTATATTCACATTTCAGGATCTCATCCCTTTTCCTGTCTATGCTGTTGGTACCAATCTGTACAACGACCTCTGGCTGCTCACCCTCCCCCTTAAGAATGTCCTGCAATCGCTCAGAGACGTCCTTGACCCTGACACCAGGGAGGCAGCACACCATCCTGGAGTCTCGACTGAGGCCACAGAAACGCCTGTCCGTGCCTCTAACTAGTGAGTCCCCTATTATTACTGCTCGCTTGCTCTTTGCCTGACCCTGTCCCACAGCAGAACCAACTGTGGTGCCACAGGCCTGGCTGCTGCTGATATTTCCCCCGGACAGGCTATCCCCCTCAACAGTATCCAAAACAATATACCTGTTTGAAAGGGGAATAGGCACAGGAGACTCTGTGCCACCTGCCTGCCTCTCCTGGCAGTCACCCATCTACCTGTCTGAACCTGTGGTGTAACAACCTCCCTGTACCTAGTGTCTATCACACTCTCTGCCTCCTGTACGCTCCACAGTGCATCCACCTGCCGCTCCAAACGAACAATGCCATCTGTGAGGAACTGAAACTGGACACACGTCCTGCAGTCAAAGTTGTCTTTTAAAAAGCATTTAGATAGTTAGATGGGTACAATGGGTATGGAGGGATATGGGACAAATGTGGGCAATTGGGATTAGTTTAGGAGTTTAAAACAAAAGGGCAGCATGGGCAAGTTGGGCTGAAGGGCCTGTTTCCATGCAGTAAACCTCTATCATGATATGACTCTGTGAATCCCAGGGTCCAGAGTATCAATCCCCATGTCTGCAGTATTAATCCCAGTGTTCAGTGCTCTGAGTATCAATCCCAGTGTCCCAAGTATTAATCTCAGTGCCCAATTATTAATCCTAGTGTCCAGTGCCCTGGGTATTAATCCCAGTGCCCTGAGTATTAATCCTAGAGCCCTGACTATTAATCCCAATGCCGTGAGTATTAATCCCAGTATCCAGTGTCCTGAGTATTTCTCCCAGTGCCCCAAGTATTAATCCCAGTGTCCAGTGTGCACAGTATTAATCCCAGTGTCCAGTTCCCAAGTGTTAATCCCAGTGTGCAGTTTCCCAAGTATCAATCCCAGTGTCCAGTTCCCCAAGTATTAATCCCAGTGTCCAGTGTGCGCAATATTAATTCAAGTGTCCAGTGTGTTCAATATTAATCCCAGTGCCCCGAGTATTAATCCCAATGCCCCAAATAGTAATCGCAGTGCCCAGTATGCACATTATTAATTCCAATGCCCCGTGTGCACAGTATTAATCCCAGTACCTCGTGTGCACAGTATTAACCTCAGTGCCTCATGTGCAGAGTATTAATCCCAATGCCCCAGGTATTAATCCCAGTGTCCAGTGTTCTGAGTATTAATCCCAGTGTCCAGTGTCCTGAGTATTAATCCCAGTGTCCAGTGTGCACAGTGTCAATCTCAGTGTTCGGTGTGCGCAGTATTAATCCCAGTGTCCAGTGCCCCAAGTATTAATCCCAGTGTCCCGAGTATTAATCCCAGTGCCCATATACACAGTATTAATCCCAGTGCCTCGGGTGCACAGTGTTAATCCCAGTGTCCAGTGGGCACAGTGCTACTTCCAGTGTCCAGTGGGCACAGTGCTAATCCCAGTGTCCAGTGGGCACAGTGCTAATCCCAGTGTCCAGTGGGCACAGTGCTAATCCCAGTGTCCAGTGGGCACAGTGCTAATCCCAGTGTCCAGTGGGCACAGTGCTAATCCCAGTGTCCAGTGGGCACAGTGTTCTAATTACCTGAACTGGCTCCATCGAAATCAGATCCGTATCCTCCATTGAACTGGGTCATTGGAACCATGACTGGCAGTGGGGGCGGTAACTTGGCCTGACTGGGGTGTGAGTACACACTGGCAGCATAGGAGCTGGGGGCATAGAGGCTCGGAACTCCGGCTGTGGCTGCTTTACCTGCTTCATAAACTGGCGAGAGAGAGAAGAGACTTCAATATTCATATTCTTCTGAAATATCACAACCGGACACACCGCAAAAATCATCTCACCCTGAACTGCAACACATCCACAGGAACAGGAGGCCATTCAGCCCCTCGAGCCTGTTACACAGGGACAGGAGGAGGCCATTCAGCCCCTCGAGCCTGTTACACAGGAACAGGAGGAGGCCATTCAGCCCCTCGAGCCTGTTACACAGGAACAGGAGGAGGCCATTCAGCCCCTCGAGCCTGTTACACAGGGACAGGAGGAGGCCATTCAGCCCCTCGAGCCTGTTACACAGGAACAGGAGGAGGCCATTCAGCCCCTCGAGCCTGTTACACAGGAACAGGAGGAGGCCATTCAGCCCCTCGAGCCTGTTACACAGGAACAGGAGGAGGCCATTCAGCCCCTCGAGCCTGTTACACAGGAACAGGAGGAGGCCATTCAGCCCCTCGAGCCTGTTACACAGGAACAGGAGGAGGCCATTCAGCTCCTCGAGCCTGTTACACAGGAACAGGAGGAGGCCATTCAGCCCCTCGAGCCTGTTACACAGGAACAGGAGGAGGCCATTCAGCCCCTCGAGCCTGTTACACAGGAACAGGAGGAGGCCATTCAGCCCCTCGAGCCTGTTACACAGGAACAGGAGGAGGCCATTCAGCCCCTCGAGCCTGTTCTGTGATTAAATTAGATTATTGGCAGATTCATATCTGAAAGGTTCAATAATCTTTATCCTTTTACCCAATAAAAATCTACCAATCTCAGCTTTGAAACACTCAATAGCTTCCCCCAAACTCAACAGCTTATTTGGTTCCAAATTTCATCCCACCCCATCCTCCGTGTCTGTCGACCCCACGCCTCCCACCCCCCCACCCTCCCAGCTCACCGTCCTCCCACCCCATCACTCTGTTCCTCCACCCTCCCGTCCTCCATGTCTGCCATGTCCCCCCACCCCACCTTCCCGTTCTCTGTGCCTGCCGACCCCCCCGTGCCCCTGACCCACCCGTCCTCCATACCCGCCATCTCCCTCACCCCACCCCGCCATGCTCTCCCCACCTCTGTGCATTCCACACCCCGTACCCCATTCACACCCCCTGCCCCCATGCCACTCCCATCTCCCTGTCCTCCCTACCCCCCTCCGTCCTCCCCCCCCGCCCCACCCCACTGTCCCGTTTGAGGATGGTTTCTGACATTACATGCCCCGTTCCCACCCCCGCGCCCCCTCCTCACCCTCCATGCCTGCTGTCCCCCCAGCATATCCCCCCCAACTCGGTGCCAGTCATCCCCCCCATACCTCCCCCACCCACACCCCTACTCCCCCCCTGGGGGGATGGTTTCTGACATTCCACACCCCGCCCCCCCCCTTCCCACCCACACTCCCATTCCCCCCAACCCCACTCCCCCCCATGCCCCCCAACCCCACTCCACCCCATGCCCCTCCATGCCCCCCAACCCCACTCCCCCCCATGCCCCTCCATTATCCCCAACCCCACTCCCCCCCATGCCCCCCAACCCCACTCCCCCCCATGCCCCCCAACCCCTCTCCCCCCCATGTGAGGATGGTTTCTGATATTCCATGCCCCGAGTGCCCCCTGCCCACCCCCCAGTCCCCCATGACCCCTGCCCCCACTCCAACTGCGAGGTTTGTCTGATCCCACCCCCCACCCGCCCCCGAGATAAATTCTTTCTCTCTGTCCACCCGTTCACACTCCCTTCACTCCAATCCCCATCTCAGGGTAACTCAGAGAGCGAGAGATGGACAGGTGGGTGTCAGAGGTTTCACTCACGTGCCCACGGACAGCAGCATTTCTCTGGACAACATGGACATCGAACGTAGCAGCAGCAGGTGTGAGGACAGCACTGACACCAACAAACTCCAATCAGTATCAGCAAGATAATAAAACCCAGGATTACCAACACCACAAACAGCCAGTCTGGGGAGAGACAGACAGAGATTATCAATGGCTGCAGGACTACATATCTTCAACAACTAGTCTCTGTGTCCCTCACTCCAGGAAAGGAGTTGAGGGGGCATTCGCTCTGAGACTTTTATACAAATACTCAGTTTGCATTCTACATTCCAAATTATCCCAACAAAATACAATTTCATTATCTCCAAGTCACATCTTCACAGTCCACCATATATACACACACTGTATCCGTACCCCCCACCATATACACACACTGTATCCGTACCCCCCACCATATACACACACTGTATCCGTACCCCCCACCATATACACACACTGTATCCGTACCCCCCACCATATACACAAACTGTATCCGTACCCCCCACCATATACACACACTGTATCCGTACCCCCCACCATATACACACACTGTATCCGTACCCCCCACCATATACACACACTGTATCCGTACCCCCCACCATATACACACACTGTATCTGTACCCCCCAACATATACACACACTGTATCTGCACCCTTCGACATATACACATATTGTATCCAAACCTTCCAACACAGACACAGACTGTATCCGCACCATGCAACACACACACAAAGCGTATCTGAACTCTCCAACACATAAATACACAGTGTATCTGCATTCTCCAACATCTATGCAGAGCGTAAATGCACCCTCCAACAGACACAGAAAGCTTATCTGCACCCTCCGACACACACACACACACACACACACAAACACAGAGTGTATCTGCACTCAACCCCAATCCCAGAGACCCCTGATAGAGCAATGCAGAATGGGGATGTCCCCACCCACAGCCTGACCATTGATTTTGTGCTAAGCTCCCTCCCAGGAAGGGTCCAATTCTACTCTGAAAGTTGGTGGTGTGTACCTGGCATGTTCCCTATCTGTACACCTGGCAATAGGTCAGAGGTCCCTCCAGTACTACCTGGAGAACAAAAGAGAGAGTACAACTGAGTTACCAATTTGAAACTGGCCAAAGTTACCTCAACCCTCGGGCTTCAACACCCCTGAATTTGTACCCAGCAGCTTGGACTCCAATCTCTGAAACCCCCTCCCCGTATTACCCCTCCTCTCTCTTCCCCTTCCCCCTCCCCCATATAAACCCCCTCTCTCTTCCCCTTCCCCCGTATAAAGCTCCCTCTCTTTTTACCCTTCCCCGTCCACCACATAACCTCCCCCCCTCTCTTCCCCTTCCCCCCACTCCCCCATATAAACCCTCCTCCCCCTCCCAAATGTGTGAGGTCAGCCAGTCCTGAAATCTCTTCCCTGGCACAATGACAATGCAGCTTTGATCCTCGCTGCTGTGCAGGGCCTTGGTAGAACGCAGCTTCCGATGGCCTGACAGAACCTTTCCCTGGACGTGGAGACCTCTCTGGGTGATACAAATTCCATAGAACCAGAGAAAATTCCAGCTCAGAAACAGGCCTTTTGGCCCTTCTTGTCTGTGCTGAACCATTTTTCTGCCTAGTCCCACTGACCTGCTCTTGGACCATATCCCTCCACACCCCTCTCATCCATGTACCCATCCAAGTTTTTCTTAAATGTTAAAAGTGACTCCGCATTTACCACTTTATCCGGCAGCTCATTCCACACTCCCACCACTCTCTGTGTGAAGAATCCCCCCCCTAATATTCCCTTTAAACTTTTCTCCTTTCACCCTTAACCCATGCCCTCTGGGTTTTTTTCTCCCCTAGCCTCAGTGGAAAAAGCCTGCTTGCATTCACTCTATCGATACCCATCTCACCTTATACACCTCTATCAAATCTCCCCTCATTCTCCAGGGAATAAAGTCCTAATCTATTCAATCTCTCTCTGTAACTCAGCTTCTCAAGTCCCAGCAACATCCTTGTGAACCTTCTCTGCACTCTTTCAACCTTATTTACATCCTTCCTGTAACTAGGTGACCAAAACTGTACACAATACTCTAAATTCAGCCTCACCAATGCCTTATATAACCTTACCATAACACTCCAACTTTTATACTCGATACTCCGATTTATAAAGGCCAATGTACCAAAAGCACTCTTTACCACCCTATCCACCTGTGACGTCACTTTTAGGGAATTCTGTACCTGTATTCCCAGATCCCTCTGTTCAACTGCACTCTTCAGAGTCCTACCATTTACCCTGTACATTCTACTTTGGTTTGTCCTTCCAAAGTGCAATACCTCACACTTGTCTGCGTTAAATTCCATCTGACGCCATTTTTCAGCCCATTTTTCTAGTTGGTCCAAATCCCTCTGCAAGCTTTGAAAACCTTCCTCACTGTCCACTACACCTCCAATCTTTGTATCATCAGCAAATTTGCTGATCCAATTTACCACATTATCATCCAGATCATTGATATCGATGACAAACAACAATGGACCCAGCACTGATCCCTGCGGCACTCCACTAGTCACAGGCCTCCACTCAGAGAAGCAATCCTCCACAACCACTCTCTGGCTTCTTCCATTGAGCCAGTGTCTAATCCAATTTACTACCTCCCCATGTATACCCAGCAACTGAACCTTCCTAACTAACCTCCCATGAGGGACCTTGTCAAAGGCCTTACTGAAATCCATGTAGACAACATCCACTGCCTTCCCTTCATCCACTTTCCTGGTGACCTCCTCGAAAATCTCTAATAGATTGGTTAAACATGACCTACCACACACAAAGCCATGTTGATTCTCCCTAATAAGTCCTTGACTATCCAAATATTTGTAGATCTTCTCACACCTTCCAATAACTTGCCAAACACCGATGTCAAACTTATCGGCCTATAATTTCCTGGATTACTTTTGGAAATCAACGGAACAACATGAGCCACCCTCCAATAATCCGGCACCTCCCCCGTGAATACTGACATTTTAAATATGTCTGCCAGGGCCCCGGCAAGTTCAACACAAGCCTCCCTCAAGGTCATTGGGAATACCCTGTCCGGACCTGGGAACTTATCTACACTCAGTTTCCCTCAAAATCTGAGTGTATCTTGTCAACAATCCTCACCCGCTCCCCCCCACCATCCCCAGGGTGTCTGTGCATCTGTGCGCGTGTGTGTGAGCGAGTGCGAGAGAGCGAGTGTGTGTGAGTGAGTGAGTGAGTGTGTGTGAGTGTGAGAGTGTGAGTGTGAAAGTGTGTGTATGAAAGTGTGAGTGTGAGTGTGTGAGTGTGTGAGTGAGAGTGTGAGAGTGTGAGCGTGTGAGCGTGTGAGCGTGAGCGTGTGAGCGTGAGTGTGAGTGAGTGTGTGTGTGAAAGTGTGAGTGTGTGTGAGTGTGAGTGAG
>NW_027650159.1:22500-142500 GCF_965287045.1 Carcharhinus amblyrhynchos
TGGGAGCCGTACCCCAGTGAGAGTCAGTGTGTGTGGGACCCGTATCCCAGTGAGAGTCAGTGTGTGTGGGACCCGTACCCCAGTGAGGGTCAGTGTGTGTGGGACCCGTACCCCAGTGAGAGTCAGTGTGTGTGGGACCCGTACCCCAGTGAGAGTCAGTGTGTGTGGGAGCCGTACCCCAGTGAGAGTCAGTGTGTGTGGGAGCCGTACCCCAGTGAGAGTCAGTGTGTGTGGGACCCGTATCCCAGTGAGAGTCAGTGTGTGTGGGACCCGTACCCCAGTGAGGGTCAGTGTGTGTGGGACCCGTACCCCAGTGAGGGTCAGTGTGTGTGGGACCCGTACCCCAGTGAGAGTCAGTGTGTGTGGGACCCGTACCCCAGTGAGAGTCAGTGTGTGTGGGACCCGTACCCCAGTGAGAGTCAGTGTGTGTGGGACCCGTACCCCAGTGAGAGTCAGTGTGTGTGGGACCCGTACCCCAGTGAGAGTCAGTGTGTGTGGGACCCGTATCCCAGTGAGAGTCAGTGTGTGTGGGAGTCGTACCCCAGTGAGGGTCAGTGTGTGTGGGACCCGTACCCCAGTGAGAGTCAATGTGTGTGGGACCCGTACTCCAGTGAGAGTCAGTGTGTGTGGGACCCGTACTCCAGTGAGAGTCAGTGTGTGTGGGAGTCGTACCCCAGTGAGAGTCAGTGTGTGTGGGACCCGTACCCCAGTGAGAGTCAATGTGTGTGGGACCCGTACCCCAGTGAGAGTCAGTGTGTGTGGGACCCGTACTCCAGTGAGAGTCAGTGTGTGTGGGACCCGTACCCCAGTGAGAGTCAGTGTGTGTGGGACCCGTACCCCAGTGAGAGTCAGTGTGTGTGGGACCCGTATCCCAGTGAGAGTCAGTGTGTGTGGGACCCGTACCCCAGTGAGAGTCAGTGTGTGTGGGACCCGTATCCCAGTGAGAGTCAGTGTGTGTGGGAGTCGTACCCCAGTGAGGGTCAGTGTGTGTGGGACCCGTACCCCAGTGAGAGTCAGTGTGTGTGGGAGCCGTACCCCAGTGAGAGTCAGTGTGTGTGGGAGCTGTACCCCAGTGAGAGTCAGTGTGTGTGGGAGCCGTACCCCAGTGAGAGTCAGTGTGTGTGGGACCCGTACCCCAGTGAGAGTCAGTGTGTGTGGGAGTCGTACCCCAGTGAGGGTCAGTGTGTGTGGGAGTCGTACCCCAGTGAGAGTCAGTGTGTGTGGGAGCCGTACCCCAGTGAGAGTCAGTGTGTGTGGGAGCCGTACCCGAGGGGCATGGGGCCAGGGTCCGTGCGGACGCGGGGCAAGGGGTGAGATACATACCGAGGACAAGCAGTTCTGCGTAAGCTTCGTTATTTCCATCCATATCTCCGAAGGCGTTAACTGTGCAGTAATAAACCCCACTGTCACCCCAAGCTGTCTGCTCGATACTGAGGTCAGCGTCTGGATCAAACAGAAATATGAATCAAACGAATGGGAGAATACAAAATCCTGATCCAAGCTCCAGCTCCGTCTGAAATCTAACATTGCAGCCAAACAGACAAATCACAGAGGAACCAGGGTCCGGGGGTTCACACTGCCCTATCGGGCAGTTGGGGGGGGGGGGGGGGGTGGGTGTCACACGGCCCTATCGGTGGGGGGGGGGGGGGGGGGGTGTCACACGGCCCTATCGGTTGGGGGGTCTACTTTGAGGATGTAACGAGTAGAGCTGCCCCAGGAGAACCAATGGGTGTGATTTATTTAGACTTTCAGAAGGCTTTTAACAAGGTTTCACATAACAGACCACTGTGTAAAGTTAAAGCACATGGGATTGCGGGTAATGTCTCGAGATGGACAGAAAGCTGGTTAGCAGATAGGAAACAAAGAGTTGGCATAAATGGGTCTTTTTCTGATTGGCAGTCAGTGAGTAGTGGGATTCCGCAGGGATCTGTGCTGGGACCCCCAACTGTTCACAATATATATTAATGATTTGGAAGAGGGAACTGAATGTATTTGGTAAATGGTAGAACCATCAGGAGAATAGAAACACAGAGGGATCTGGGAGTAAAGCTCCACAGATCCTTAAAGGTGGGAGCACTGGTGAAAAAGGTGGGGAAGGAGGCATACGGCATGCTTGTCTTCATTGGATAGGGCATCGAGTATAAAAGTTGGCAAATTATATTAGTTATATAAAACGTTGGTTGGGCCACATTTGGAATATAGTGTTCAATTCTGGTCGCCACTCTACCAGAAGGATGTGGATGCTTTGGAGAGGGGACAGAAAAGATTTACCAGGATGTTGCCTGGTATAGACGGTCTTAGCTATGAGGAGAGGTTGGAGAATCTGGGATTGTTCTCCCTGGAAAGACGGAGGTTGAGGGGTGACCTGATAGAAGTTTATAAAATTATAAGGGGTATGGATAGGGTGAACAGTTGGAAGCTTTTTCCCAGGGTAGAAATGACAAGTACGAGGGGGCTCAAGTTGAAGGTCTAATACAGATAGGAAATATACAGTAAGTGGCAGAACCCTTCAGAGTATTGATAGGCAGAGGGATCTGGGTGTACAGGTACACAGGGCACTGAAAGTGGCAATGCAGGTGGAGAAGGTAGTCAGGAAGGCATACGGCATGCTTGCCTTCGTCGGGTGTGTCGGTCCACCTTGTTGTTTAACGAGGGGCATGCACACGCTGGGTCGTGCGTGGGCTGCTCTTGAAAGTTCAAGAGTGGCCTAGTACTTCGCGTCGTTTGTGTCTGCTTAAAACTGGACCAGCAGATGGGCACCACAACAACTCAGTGACCATCACTGTTTGCTGCACAGATACATGGATTTGGGCCAGTGTCCGTGGGAGTTTGCACATTCTCCCTGTGGTTGCGTGGGTTTCCTCCGAGAGGTTGGAGAAACTTGGTTTGTTCTCACTGGAGCGACGGAGGTTGAGGGGTGACCTGATAGAAGTCTACAAGATTATGAGAGGCACGGACAGAGTGGATAGTCAGAAGCTTTTTCCCAGGGTGGAAGAGCCAATTACTCGGGGGCACAGGTTTAAGGTGTGAGGGACAAGGTTTAAAGGAGATGTACGAGGCAGATTTTTTACACAGAGGGGGGTGGGTGCCTGGAACTCGCTGCCGGGGGAGGGAGTGGAAGCGGATACGATAGTGAGTTTTAAGGGGCGTTTGGACAAATCCATGAATAGGATGGGAATAGAGGGATACGGTCCCCGGAAGGGGAGGGGGTTTTAGTTCAGTCGGGGGCAGCACGGGTCAGTGCAGGATTGGAGGGGCCGAAGGGCCTGTTCCTGAGCTGGAATTTTCTTTGATCTTTGTAAAGGGGGGGAAGAGGTTCAGTGGAGATGTGCAGGGGAAGTTTTTTACACAGAGGGCGATGGGGGCCTGGAATGCACTGCTAAGTGAGGTGTTTGAGACAGATATGTTAGTGACATTTAAGTTATCTGGATGGACACGTGAACAGACAGGGAATAGAGGGATACAGGCGGTTGGTCTAGATAGGATAAGGTGATCAGCGCAGGATTGGAGGGCCGAATGGCTTGATCCTGTGCTGTACTGTTCTTTGTATTATCTCCAGATTTGCAGATGATACAAAGTTGGGTGGGAGGGTGAGCTGTGAGGAGGATGCAGAGATGTTTCAGTGTGATTTGGACAGGCTGAGTGTGTGGGTATCTGCATGGCAGATGCAGTATAATGTGGATAAATGTGAGGTTATCCACTTTGGGAACAATAATAGGAAGACAGATTATTACTGGAATGGGTGTAAATTGAGAGAGGTGGATACTCAGCAAGACCTTGGAGTCCTCGTGCATCAGTCACTGAAAGTAAGCGTGCAGGTACAGCAGGCAGTAAAGAAGGGAAATGGTATGTTAGCCTTCACAGCGAGAGGATTTGAGAGATAGGGATAGGGATGTTTTGCTGCAATTGTACAGGGTGTTGGTGAGGCCACACCGGGAGTATTGGGTACAGTTTTGGTCTCCTTATCTGAGGAAGGATGTCCTTGCTATAGAGGGAGCACAGCGAAGGTTTTCCAGGCTGATTCCTGGGATGGCAGGTCTGTCATATGAGGAGAGACTAAGTGGGTTAGGATTATATTCACTGGAGTTTGGAAGAGTGAGAGGGGATCTGATAGAAATTTATAAAATTCACACAGGGTTAGACAGGGTAGATTCAGAAAGAATGTTCCCGATGGTGGGGGAGAGTCCAGAACTAGGGGTCAGAGTTTGAGGATAAGGGGGAAACCTTTTAGAACTGAGGGGAGGAGGAATTTCTTCACCCAGAGGGTGGGGAATGTGTGGAATTCACTCCCACAGGAAGGAGCTGAGGAGAAAACGCTGGGAGATTTCAGGAAGAAATTAGATTTCGCTCTTGGGGCGAAAGGAATATCTGGGGGAGGGGGGGGATCAGGATACTGAATTCGATGATCAGCCACGATCAGAATGAACAGGCCGGAAGGGGAGAATGGCCTCCTCCTGCTTCTCTGTGTGGATGGAAATCAGGAACACCAAAGGGCGAAGACACTGCTGGGGGATGGATTCACAGCTCTGAGTTCTAACGGTAATGTTTGGAATGTCATTACACAGGAAATTAGAGAAATACAATAAAGGAACATCAGAAATGATGGGAGATTTTAATCTGCAAACAAAATGAGTCACAATACCACGGAGAAAGAATTCCAGGATAGTTTCCGGGACCAACGGCAGAGCAGGGCGTCCTAGACCGGGAATTGTGTAATGAGCTGCGTGAAACCTCTTGGGCCTTTTTTAAGGTCAAGCCAAATGAACAAAATTGAACTAAATTAGGACAAAATAAAAGGGCCAACTCCCTAAAAGGAAGGGGAACAGCCCAAACAAAAACAAAGTACAAAGGAGACTTAAAAACGTCAAATTAAAATATGGTTATTAGGGTCTATTACGCACCCCAGACCCTGCGGTGCCCAACCAGTACGGAAGGCGTCAACTGCACCCGTGGACAGCGCCTGCTCCCTCTCCAGGGATACCTGGCCACGGTACAGGCGCGAGGCCTCTTGAGGATGAGGAACAATAACATGATCATTTCCATCGAGGTGGAGAGATGGAAATTGTCTAGTATTCGATCCAAGGATGAGGCCAGGAAGTGGCAAAGACACGGCAGGTACAATATAACATGGATAGTTATCTGTACCAACAGAGAAACAGAACAGCAGAGTATTGGTTAAACAATGAGAGATTGGGAACTGTTGATGTATAAAGGGACCTGAGTGTGTTGCTATGTTAGTCACTGAAAACAAGTGTGCAGAGACAGCAAGCAATTGGGAAGGCAAATAATATGTTGCTCTCCATCGCAAGATGACTTGAGAACAGGAGCAAGGTACTTCAGTTGTACAGGGCCTTGGTGAAACCAGTCCTGTATATTGTGCAGTTTTAGTCGCCTTATCTAAGAAAGGACATACTTGTAACAGAGGGAGCACAGCGAAGATACACCAGACTGATTCCTGGGATGGGGGAGTGTCATACGGGGAGAGATTGGGTCGGTCGGGTCTGTATTCACTGGAGTTTATCCCTGGGATGGGGAGAGTGTCGTACGGGAGAGATTGGGTCGGTCGGGTCTGTATTCACTGGAGTTTATCCCTGGGATGGGGAGAGTGTCGTACGGGGAGAGATTGGGTCGATCGGGCCTGTATTCACTGGAGTTTATCCCTGGGTTGGAGAGAGTGTCGTACGGGGAGAGATTGGGTCGGTCGGGCCTGTATTCACTGGAGTTTATCCCTGGGTTGGAGAGAGTGTCGTACGGGGAGAGATTGGGTCGGTCAGGCCTGTATTCACTGGAGTTTATTCCCTACCACACTCCCCACGACCCCCTGTGCCTCACTTCCTCTCCATCACCTGCCCTGCCCCCGTTCTCCCCATGCCCCTCCCCACATTCCCCATGTCCCTCCCTATCCCCCATGCCCCTTCCCTCCCTACCCCCACACCCACCCACCACCCCTCCCCCCACTGTTTCTGCTTCAAGTATTGTGAGTCCAGTTTAAAAAAGGAAGTAGACAAAAGGCGGGTTACTACAGGCCGGTTAGTTTAACATCTGTAGTTGGAAAAATGCTGGAATCCGTCATGAAAGAAGAAATAGCAGGACACCTAGAAAAGAATGGTTCGATAGAGTAGACGATGCATGGATTCATTAAGGGGAAGTTGTGTTTGACGAATTTATTGGATTTCTATGAGGATGTGACTAGTGCGGTAGACAGAGGGGAACCGGTGGATGTGGTGTTTTTAGATCTCCAAAAGGCATTTGATAAGGTGCCTCACAAAAGGTTGCTTCAGAAGGTTAGGGTGCAGGGAGTTGGGGGTAAGGCGTTAGTGTGGATAGAGGATTGGTTGTCTAATAGGAAGCAGAGAGTTGGTATCAATGGGTGCTATTCTGGTTGGCGGTTGGTGACTAGTGGAGTGCCGCAGGGATCGGTGCTGGGGCCTCAACTATTTACCATTTATATAGATGATCTGGAGGAGGGGGCTGAGTGTAGGGTGACGAAATTTGCTGATGACACGAAGATGAGTGGAAAAGCAAATTGTGCGGAGGGTGTGGAAAGTCTGCAGAGAGATCTGGACAGGCTGAGCGAGTGGGCGAGGACCTGGCAGATGGAGTACAATGTTACCAAGTGTGAGGTTATCCACTTTGACAGGAATAATAGTAGGAGGGATTATTATTTAAAAGGCGAAAAGCTGCAGCATGCTACGGTGCAGAGGGACCTGGGGGTCCTTGTGCACGAATCGCAAAAACCCAGCCTGCAGGTGCAGCAGGTGGTCAGGAAGGCGAATGGGATGCTGGCCTTCACAGCGAGGGGGATAGAATATAAAAGCAGGGAGGTCTTGCTGCAGCTGTATAGGGCACTGGTGAGGCCGCAGCTGGAGTACTGTGTGCAGTTTTGGTCTCCTTATTTGCGAAAGGATATTTTGGCCTTGGAGGGAGTGCAGAGGAGGTTCCCTAGGCTGATACCGGAGATGAGGGGGTTGGACTATGAGGAGAGATTAAATAGACTGGGTCTGTACTCATTGGAGTTTAGAAGGATGAGGGGGGATCTTATAGAGACGTATAAGATAATGAAGGGGATGGATAGGGTAGAGGTAGAGAGATTCTTCCCGCTTAGAAAGGATAGCAGGACTAGAGGGCACAGCCTCAAGATAAGGGGGGGGGGGGCAGTTTAGATCAGAGTTGAGGAGGAACTTCTTCACTCAAAGGGTGGTGAATCTCTGGAATTCTCTGCCCGTTGAAGTGGTGGAGGCTACCTTGCTAAATATATTTAAGTCACGGGTAGATAGGTTTCTGATAGACAGGGGAATTAAGGGTTATGGGGAGAAAGCGGGAAAGTGGAACTGATCCACTTCAGATCAGCCATGATCTTATTGAATGGCGGAGCAGGCTCGAAGGGCTAGATGGCCGACTCCTGCTCCTATTTCTTATGTTCTTACCATTGATGATGGTTATTTTGCGCCCCTGATAGTAGTTTTCCAGTGTCACGGCTTTGCCCAGCTTGGAGGCGACAACTCGGACAGTGCGAGAGCTGTCCGGACAGTTGACGTATGGGTCATAGTTGGGGTCAGCTTGCTGGAGCTGGTCATTGATTTGGTTGTCAGTGCTGCTGGGGTTAAAGGCGTCCAGAATTCGATCACGGCAGTAAGACTTGTATTTCCAAACAACCATCGGTGGCTGTGTGCTTGAAGTGTCATAGTTACATCTCAGGACAATGGGCTGGAAGAGAATCACAACGTTCCAAGGATTTTGAACCGTCACCTGGATTGCTGTGGAGAATCCTGCAAAGCACAGAAAGATCCAATAAAGATAGCATCACACAAATCAGCCAACCATAGAGCACCCCGGGGAGACTTTGTCCCGCAGTCCATTCCCCACCCTCCTCACCAGCCCAGTACCTGGCAAATTGTGCCCACCCCCACCCCCCGACCTCTCCTTATCAGTGGTTTCTAACAGGAGTTTGTAGAATGACTTGTTTGTACAGCCAGTATCAGGGTGTGGTTAGTACGTATCTCACAGGGAGCCCCAGACGGCTGAGTCAGTGCTGAGGGAGCGTTTTAGTCACAACATCAGAACTATGAGGAAATCTGGGACATGTTGCAACAGCAAAACAAACTGTCCACCCAATCACAATGCTGAGATTAAGCTGCGCCATCACTGTTCCTCCCACATCTCCCAGCAAAGTCATTCCCAAAGTTTCTCCTCCCTGTACTCAGGGAAGTTTCAAAGATCCCACTTTCCAGCAGATTGTAAGATAGGAAAATAGCTCGGAATCTATCGGACTGAAAATGTTCACTCCGCCTCTCTCCCCACACACACTGCCGGGCCTGCTGAGTTTAACCAGCATCTTCTGTCTTTATGTCTGGTTTCCAGCATCCATGATATGTTGCTTTTATTGTATTTCTGATTTCCCCAACGTTCTGGGGTTACCTGTCCCTCAGATGTGACTAACAGATTAAAGAGACAGTATCATTGGGATCTTGCCATGTAGAAGGAATCTGCCGGTCTCATGGTGAGGTTGTCCAGGATATGAGAGGTTTACTTGTTCCTGTCTGGCCCCGGTTACCTTCTGCTCCCCGGATATCAGAATCCGGCTCCATTCAGCAGGTCGGGGGAAAGCTTTATGTCCAAACACAAACCCAAGAAAGGGCCTTTGAAATCTTTTTCCCTTCTCAATAAAAAGTCCAAGTCTGGGCAATAATTGGCCAGGCAGAATTGTTAATATATATTCAGAGGGATAATGATGGCCAGCGGTAAGGATTAACAGTGTATTGGATTCTTCGGATTAGACAGGGTAGATTCAGGAAGAATGTTCCTGATGGTGGGGGGATCCAGAACTAGGGGTCAGAGTTTGAGGATAAGGGGTAAACCTTTTAGAACTGAGGTGAGGAGAAATTTCTTCACCCAGAGGGTGGGGAATGTGTGGAATTCACTCCCACAGAAAGTCATTGAGGCCAAAACGTTTTGTGATTTCAGGAAGAAATGAGGTATCACTCTTGGGGAATCGAGGGATATTGGGGGGCGGGTTGAAATCAGGATATTGGATTCGATAATCAGAATGAATGGTGCAGCAGGCTCGAAGGGCCAAGTGGCCTCTTCCTGCTTCTAGTTTCGATGCTTCACCCAACAATAACCCCGCCAGACCATCTGTGCCGAGCCCAGAACCTCAGCCTCACTCTGTTCCTCTTCCCTAATGCCCACACTCTGCTGTTCCTGCCCCCATCCGGCATTCACAAGGAACCCGGCATCTCCCACTCCTGCTTCCCACAAAGGGATTCTCCAATCTCTTCCACTTTTCAGGCCTTTCAGCCATGATCTCATCAAATTCCCCACTGGAATTGCCAGCTTGACCCCTCTGCCTTATTCCCTCACTCATCCCCCCCACCCCCGCCCCCCCCCCCACCCACCAACCCCCACAGCACCACTCCACCCACACAGATCCCCCCACCCCCCGAGCCCCTCCCACCCCCACAGAACCCCCACCCCCATACAACACCCAACCATCACAGCAACCCCCACCCTGACAGCACCCCTCCCACCCCGACAGCACACCCCCACCCCTCCCACCCCGACAGCACACCCCCACCCCTCCCACCCCGACAGCACACCCCCACCCCTCCCACCCCGACAGCACCTCCCGACAGCACCCCCCCCACCCCGACAGCACACCCCCACCCCCCATCCCGACAGCACACCCCCACCCCTCCCACCCCCACAGCACACCCCCACCCCTCCCACCCCGACAGCACACCCCCACCCCTCCCACCCCGACAGCACACCCCCACCCCTCCCATCCCGACAGCACACCCCCACCCCTCCCATCCCGACAGCACACCCCCACCCCTCCCATCCCGACAGCACACCCCCACCCCTCCCATCCCGACAGCACACCCCCACCCCTCCCACCCCCACAGCACACCCCCACCCCCCCATCCCGACAGCACACCCCCACCCCTCCCACCCCCACAGCACACCCCCACCCCTCCCACCCCGACAGCACACCCCCACCCCTCCCACCCCCACAGCACACCCCCACCCCTCCCACCCCCACAGCACACCCCCACCCCTCCCACCCCCACAGCACACCCCCACCCCTCCCACCCCTCACCCTATTGTCCAGACTCGGAATCTGTCCACTCAGGTTTGAGCCTATCAAAACACAGCAAAATCACATAGCCCATTGGCTCAAACAGATGGTGAGGATTGGCTGGAAGCCGGCGGAACCTGCCAATCAAATGGACAGAGATTGGGACCCAGAGGAAAATCTCTCTGCTCCCTTTCCAATGCAGCAATATCCGGGTAAATCTCTCTGCTCCCTTTCCAATGCAGCAATATCCGGGTAAATCTCTCTGCTCCCTTTCCAATGCAGCAATATCCGGGTAAATCTCTCTGCTCCCTTTCCAATGCAGCAATATCCGGGTAAATCTCTCTGCTCCCTTTCCAATGCAGCAATATCCGGGTAAATCTCTCTGCTCCCTTTCCAATGCAGCAATATCCGGGTAAATCTCTCTGCTCCCTTTTCAATGCAGCAATATCCGGGTAAATCTCTCTGCTCCCTTTCCAATGCAGCAATATCCGGGTAAATCTCTCTGCTCCCTTTTCAATGCAGCAATATCCGGGTAAATCTCTCTGCTCCCTTTTCAATGCAGCAATATCCGGGTAAATCTCTCTGCTCCCTTTCCAATGCAGCAATATCCGGGTAAATCTCTCTGCTCCCTTTTCAATGCAGCAATATCCGGGTAAATCTCTCTGCTCCCTTTCCAATGCAGCAATATCCGGGTAAATCTCTCTGCTCCCTTTCCAATGCAGCAATATCCGGGTAAATCCCCTTCTGCTAATCTTCTGGAAGTTTGAACTTAGTCTCCACCCAATCAATTCAGCTCTCCCTGGTTAATGTTTCAAGAGTGAAGGAGGCCATCTGTGCCAATCTCCCATCTTCACACCTGCCTCATGTCGAACTTCAAGCAAGGCGTTCCCCCATCAGCCATCAAGCTCACCAGCGACACAGGCTTTGTACTTCCAACACTAAACTTTCTCAAGCACAACCTTTCCTGATTCAGCCCAAACCCTAGGCCCTCACACCCTGCCCTGCGTCTACAATCTCCTCTCCCTGCCCTTTACTCGTTACTGGTTGTGTGGCTTCCCGATCCCCTCAAGAAACCTTCCCAAACCCCCCCCGAACATCCCCGATCCCCTCCCGAAACATCCCCGATCCCCTCCCGAAACATCCCCGATCCCCTCCCGAAACATCCCCGATCCCCCCCGAAACATCCCCGATCCCCTCCCGAAACATCCCCGATCCCCTCCCGAAACATCCCCGATCCCCCCCCGAAACATCCCCGATCCCCTCCCGAAACATCCCCGATCCCCTCCAATAAACTTTCAGTTCCTCCATCCAACTCTCTTTTCACCGTGACGTCAGTTTCATTCCTCATTCGGCCGCTGAAAAATTGTGGGATGTTTTTCTACAATGAAGGACTTTGAAATAAAGGCCGTTCAGCCCCTTGATCTGTTCCCTCAGCAACCATGGCTCATCTTCTATCTCACCTCTACCAACAGGTCTTAAAGGAGGGAGGGAGGGAGACAGAGGGGGAGAGGAAGGGATGGAGGGAGACAGAGGGGGAGAGGGAGGGAGACAGATGGGAAGGGGGAGGGTGAGGGGGGTGGGGGAGGGGAGTGAGGGAGGGGAGGGAGAGGGAGGGAGGGAGGGGGGTGAGGGGGGGATTTATTCCGAACTCCCTCCGTTTGTTTGCCTGTTTGGGGGAATTGGTTTTAAACTCCATCTCCAGGGTAAATGTTCTCTCGGTTCCTCCCATTGCTGACTCTCTAAGGCTGATCCCACTCACTGATCCAAGGGAGTCTTCTCCCAGGGGGTTGTGATCACTAACTCCGTCTGCTTTTCCTGCTCCAGCTCGCTTCCTCCAAACAGATTCATTAAGGGGAAGTTGTGTTTGACGAATTTATTGGATTTCTATGAGGATGTGACTAGTGCGGTAGACAGAGGGGAACCGGTGGATGTGGTGTTTTTAGATCTCCAGAAGGCATTTGATAAGGTGCCTCACAAAAGGTTGCTGCAGAAGGTTAGGGTGCAGGGAGTTGGGGGTAAGGTGTTAGCGTGGATAGAGGATTGGCTGTCTAATAGGAAGCAGAGAGTTGGTATCAATGGGTGCTATTCTGGTTGGCGGTTGGTGACTAGTGGAGTGCCGCAGGGATCGGTGCTGGGGCCTCAGCTATTTACCATTTACATAGATGATCTGGAGGAGGGGGCTGAGTGTAGGGTGACGAAATTTGCTGATGACACGAAGATGAGCGGAAAAGCAAATTGCGTGGAGGGTGTGGAAAGTCTGCAGAGGGATCTGGATAGGCTGACGAGTGGGCGAGGACCTGGCAGATGGAGTATAATGTTAGCAAGTGTGAGGTTATCCACTTTGGCAAAAATTATAGTAGGAGGGATTATTATTTAAAGGGCGAAAAGCTGCAGCATGCTACGGTGCAGAGGGACCTGGGGGTCCTTGTGCACGAATCGCAAAAACCCAGTCTGCAGGTGCAGCAGGTGGTCAGGAAGGCGAATGGGATGCTGGCCTTCATAGCGAGGGGGATTGAATATAAAAGTAGGGAGATCTTGCTGCAGCTGTATAGGGCACTGGTGAGGCCGCAGCTGGAGTACTGTGTGCAGTTTGGGTCGCCGCACTTGCGGAAGGATATTTTGGCCTTGGAGGGAGTGCAGAGGAGGTTTACTAGGCTGATACCGGAGATGAGGGGGTTGGACTATGAAGAGAGACTAAATAGACTGGGTCTGTACTCGTTGGAGTTTAGAAGGATGAGGGGGGATCTTATAGAGACGTATAAGATAATGAAAGGGATGGATAGGGTAGAGGTAGAGAGATTCTTCCCGCTTAGAAAGGATAGCAGGACGAGAGGGCACAGCCTCAAGATAAGTTCGGGGTGGGGGGGGGCGGTTTAGAACGGAGTTGAGGAGGGACTTCTTCACTCAAAGGGTGGTGAATCTCTGGAATTCTCTGCCCGTTGAAGTGGTGGAGGCTGCCTTGCTAAATATATTTAAGTCACGGGTTGATGGGTTCTTGATAAGAGAGGGAATTAAGGGTTATGGGGAGAGGCGGGAAAGTGGAACTGAGCCACGACAGATCAGCCATGATCTTATTGAATGGCGGGGCAGGCTCGAAGGGCTAGATGGCCGACTCCTGCTCCTATTTCTTATGTTCTTACTTATGTAACTGCCTGAGCTTTTTCTACGCAAATGGATCAGTCCCAGTGTGGCACACAATCAGTCCTGACAATCTCAACACCTTCCCTGACACTGGCGCTGTCAACTGTGTGGGAAAGCCCCAGGCAAGATCTCCCCCAGCTACCCCCACCCTGACCCCAGAGACAACATCACTCCCCACCAACCACCACCCCCCCACCCTGCTCAGGGACACCCTGACACCCCCCCTCCCCTCAGGGACACCCTGACACCCCCCCTCCCCCCAGGGACACCCTGACCCCCCACCCCCTCCCCCCACCCCAGGGACACCCTGACCCCCCACCCCCTCCCCCCACCCCAGGGACACCCTGACCCCCCACCCCCTCCCCCCACCCCAGGGACACCCTGACCCCCCACCCCCTCCCCCCACCCCAGGGACACCCTGACCCCCCACCCCCCTCCCCCCACCCCAGGGACACCCTGACCCCCCACCCCCTCCCTCCACCCCAGGGACACCCTGACCCCCCCACCCCCTCCCTCCCCCCAGGGACACCCTGACCCCCCCACCCCCTCCCTCCCCCCAGGGACACCCTGACCCCCCCACCCCCTCCCTCCCCCCAGGGACACCCTGACCCCCAGCCAGATTGGACTCTGAGTTGTGCAGATCTTTCACTCTCTGCCATCTGAGAGTCTGTCACAACAGGGAGTAACCGCTGTGAATTCACCCCCAATCTCCTGTTAATACACTGATTCCACTCTGATACTCACCAGTTACACAACAAAAATCCTTCTTTTAAATATCTAAAGTTCCACAATTTGTTCGATTCCCGCAGTCACTGTCAGCCTGCCTCTCAGAACCATAGCGAGGCCATTCAGCCTCTCCTACAAATACTAGCTCTTTGCAGGGATATGCCAGTGTCCGCTCCAGTATTGACCTATCCAGGAATGACCCCACAGATTAACACTCCTACAGTGGAGCACAGTGACTGTCAGCCTGGAGCTGGAACTCCCCATGAGCCAGCTTTACCCACCCTCGCCACCTCCCCCACCCCCAACCCAGGGAGTCCCCCACCCCCAGTGAGACCCCCACCCACCAGGACTTCCTCACTCACAGCCAGGCCCACTCAATCCCCCAAATTGACCAGCAAGTCAGTGCGGCCAGGGTTGGAGCCCAGGGGGTTGGTGGGAGGGTGAAGCTTTGCGGTGAATAAATTCACTGGGATCTAGCTGTGCTCAGTCTCTGGGTCCAGCGCAGACCATCTGCAGCATTTTACCTGCCAGGGCAGTGATAGCTGCCAGCAAGCTCCCGATCATTTCCCCTGCTTCCTTCCCTCCAGGAACAGGAACTCGACAATCCACACCTTCAGGAGCAGAAACTGGACAATCCACACCTTCAAAAACAGGAACTGGACAATCCACACCTTCAAAAACAGGAACTGGACAATCCACACCTTCAGGAGCAGAAACTGGACAATCCACACCTTCAGGAGCAGAAACTGGACAATCCACACCTTCAAAAACAGGAACTGGACAATCCACACCTTCAAAAACAGGAACTGGACAATCCACACCTTCAGGAGCAGGAACTGGACAATCCACACCTTCAGGAGCAGAAACTGGACAATCCACACCTTCAGGAGCAGGAACTGGACAATCCACACCTTCAGGAGCAGGAACTGGACAATCCACACCTTCAGGAGCAGAAACTGGACAATCCACACCTTCAACAGCAGGAACTGGACAATCCACACCTTCAGGAGCAGGAACTGGACAATCCACACCTTCAGGAGCAGAAACTGGACAATCCACACCTTCAACAGCAGGAACTGGACAATCCACACCTTCAGGAGCAGAAACTGGACAATCCACACCTTCAGGAGCAGAAACTGAGCTGGAAATCCTCACAAACACCTTGTTCACTCTCAGCCAAGACCATCAGAGACAGAGAGGGGAGTTTAACTCAGCAACAAGTTCACAAACTGGACCACTGACCCCCAGAGCAGTCTGTACCCCCTTGGGCAGTGGGTCAGAATCTGTAGCAGGGCAGATCACCCCCTCACTAACTCACTGCAGCACTCCTGAACCTGAGCTCTGGTTGAATAGCAATGTCCTCCCCCTCCCGGCTCTGGGAATGGGAGAAGCCGGCAGGTAGTTGCGGGAACTTGTTACAAAAGGCGGAACCAAAGAGTGAAATGGATCAGCAAAAGGGGAGACTTCAATCCCAGTTTTGTAGACAGCCTGCCAGTATTTGCAAATCCCAATCTAAAATCACTGTCTGCCAGGTGGGAATGTGGAACTGGAACTGGGCGGGTAACTGGGATAGACTCACAGAGACCCAGCCCAGGTAGAACCTGTCTGTCCCCCGCCCCCATCTCCCTGCTGCTTCGACATGTTCCTGTCGGTGAAACATTAACCTGGGCTCAAAGTCCCCCAGCTAGTGAAACACAAAGTTATTTAAATAGTCAGGAATGGTTCTCTGGAGAGGGGAGGGAGAGGTAGAAACACACACACAGACTGATAGGGAGGGAGAAGGGGCTCAGAGTAAGAGTTAGGAACAAAAACAGAAAATGCTGGAAAAACTCAGCAGCTGAGTGTGTGTGTGGAGAGAGAATAGAGCGAACATTTCGGATAGGGGTCATTTTCAACTTGAAATGTTGGCTCTAATCTCTCTCCACAGATGCAGATTTGATAGGGTCTTTTAAGAGACTTCTGAATGAGGACGTGGGACTTAGTAAGCTAGAAGGTTCTAGGTAAGTCTAGTAGGTAGGGATACGTTCGGTGCAACTTGTGGGCCGAAGGGCCTGTTTGTGCTGTAGTTTTTCTATGTTCTATGTTCTCTGCTGTCAGACCTACTGAAGATTTTCCAGCATTTTCTGTCCATAATTTATAGAATCCCTATAGTGCAGAAGGAGGCCATTCAGCCCATGGAGTCTGCACCAACAACAATCTGACCAAGTCCTGTCTGCAAAACCCCATGTATTTACCCTGCTAATCCCCTGATGCTAAAGGGCGATTTAACATGGCCAATCCACCTAACCAACACATCTTTTGGACTGTGGGAGGAACAGGAGCACCCAGAGGAAACCCATGCAGATATGGGGAGAACATACAGAGTCCGCACAATGACCCAAGCCAGAAAATCTCAGCAGAGCGTACACTGTCCTCCAGAGTGGATAGAGTATTTTAAAATTTTAAAGTTTATTTGTTAGTCACAAGTAAGGCTTTTATTAACACTGCAATGAAGTTACAGTGAAAATCTCCTAGTTGCCAAGCTCCAGTGCCTGTTCAGGTACACTAAGGGAGAATTTAACATAGCCAATGCACCTAATCAGCTTGTCTTTCAGACTGTGGGAGGAAACTGGAGCAATCAGAAGAAACCCATGCAGACACAGGGAGAATGTGCAAACTCCACATAGACAGTGATCCAAGCCGGGAATTGAACCTAGATCCCTGGCAGGTGACAGAAGTGTTAGTGAGGGATCACTTTGGGACCGGTGACCATAATTCTATTGGTTTTAAGATCGCGATGGAGAATGATAGGTCTGTACCAAAAGTTAAAATTCTAAATTGGGGCAAGGCCAATTTTGATGGGATCAGGCAGGAACTTTCAACAGTTAATTGGGGGAGTCTGTGGGACATCTGATAAGTGGGAAGTTTTCAGGATAAGCACATTCCTTAGAGTGAAGGGCAAGTCTGGTAGAAGTAGGGAACCCTGGATGATTTGGGATATTGAGGCCCTGGTCAAGAAGAAGGAGAAGGCACATGACATGATAGGCAGCTAGGATCAAATGAACCTCTTGAAGAGTACAGGGAGTGTAGGAGGAGAGTTAAGAGAGTAATCAGGAGGGTGAAAAGGGGACATGAGATTGTTTTGGCAGGTAAGGCAAAGGAGAATCCAAAGAGCTTCTACAAATACACAAAGGGCAAAAGGGTAAGAAGGGAGAGAGTAGGACCTCTTAAAGACCAATAAGGTCATCTACGTGTGGATCCACAAGAGATGGGCGAGATCCAAAATGAATATTTCTCATCAGTATTTACTGTTGAGAAAAGCATGGATGTTTGGGAACTTGGGGAAATAAATAGTGATGTTTTAAAGAATGTACATATTACAGAGAAAGAGCTGCTGGAAGTCTTAAAGTGCATCAAGGTAGATAAATCCCTGGGACCTGATGAAGTGTATCCCAGGACACTGTGGGAGGCTAGGGAGGAAATTGCGGGTCCCCTAGCCGAGATATTTGAATCATCGATAGTCACGGGTGAGGTGCCTGAAGATTGGAGAGTGGAAAATGTTGTGTCTTTGTTTAAAAAGGGCTGCAGGGAAAAGCCTGGGAACTACAGGCCAGTGAACCTCACATCTGTGGTGGGTAAATTGTTGGGAGGTATTTTGAGAGACAGGATCTACAGGCATTTAGAGACACAAGGACTGATTAGGGACAGTCAGCATGGCTTTGTGAGTGGAAAATCATGTCTCACAAATGTGATTGAGTTTTTTGAAGGGGTAACCAAGAAGGTAGATGGGCAGTGCAGTTGATGTTGTCTACATGGACTTTAGCAAGGCCTTTGACAAGGTACCGCATGGTTGGTTGTTGCATAAGGTTAAATCTCACGGGATCCAGGGTGAGGGATCTAAATGGATACAAAACTGGTTTGATGACAGAAGCCAGAGGGTGGTTGTAGAGAGTTGTTTTTCAAACTGGAGGCCTGTGACTAGCGGTGTGTCTCAGGGATCAGTGCTGGGCCCATTGTTATTTGTCATTTATATTAATGATTTGGATGAGAATATAGGAGACGTAAGTTTGCAGATGACACCAAGATTGGCAGCATAGTGGACAGTGAAGAAAGTTATCTCCAATTGCAACAGGATCTTGATCAATTGGGCCAGTGGGCTGACGAATGGCAGATGGAGTTTAATTTAGATAAATGTGAGGTGATGCATTTTGGTCGATTGAACCAGGGCAGGACTTACTCAGTTAATGGTAGGGCGTTGGGGAGAGCTACAGAATAAAGAGATCTAGAGGTACAGGTTCATAGTGTTGTACCTGTTAACTGTCAGACACTTTCAACCAGTTTGCTTATTCTAAGATTTTACCCCGGTGCCCTTATTTGCAAGATGGACAAAGGACAAACACAAGTAAAAGTTCAACAAGTTTATTAATAATAACACTAATACCCTTGAATTATCCACATAAAACAAGAGGATATCCCAGATTCAAGTTTACTACCTGCAAAGATGGTTTGGTTAAAACTGCAGGCTCGATTCTCTGTCTGTCGTCATGAAGGTGAGTCTTGATGGCAGCTTCTTCCTTCCTTCTCTGGTCAGTCTTCCAGATGGTCAAGGGTCGCCTCCCTCTTTGAGTACTTCGCTGCTGGTGTATCTGAGATGTGTACCTTTATCCCCCTGCCTACTTGCCTTTCCAGAAATTTCTCTGGCTTCCGGGCAACGAGGTCCCAGGAGGGGGTTCCAATACCCAGTGGGTTTTCTTAATGTCTGCCTGACAGGACACCAGGGTTCGCCCTCAGGTGTCCATTTCCATGATGTTGCTTACATGTAATCTGTTATCAGATACAGTGTGAGATGCTGGCGTTGAACTGGAGTAAACACAGTAAGAAGTCTTACAACACCAGGTTAAAGTCCAACAGGTTTATTTGGTAACAAACGCCACTAGCTTTTGGAGCGCTACTCCTTCATCAGGTGAGTGGGGAGTTTTATGATGAGCTCAATGCATTCTCCACCCCCATTTTGAGCTAGAAGTCAGCGAGAACATGCCCTCCACCCTGGAAGCCCGGGATGAGCGTGTATCTGCGGTCACCACTGCAGATGTCAGAGCAGCTTTCTCAAACATGCCCATTCACCTGACGAAGGAGCTGCGCTCCAAAAGCTAGTGGCATTTGTTAGCAAATAAACCTGTTGGACTTTAACCTGGTGTTATCAGATACGGTGACAGAAAGTGTGGCCCAATCTGGGCTTCTGACAATAGGCCGGTGCATTTCAATGGGGTGCAATGATCTCCTCCTAAGTATCAGTAAGGTGCAACAACCTTCAATGGGAAATTGATGAATCAGACCCAGACATGTTTGTGTGTTTGTACAATTGGCCTGAGGTTTGACTGTGTTTGATTTAAATATGCCCAATTCTTTAATTTAGGATATCCAATTTTATCAGACATAAAACTAGGCCCTGTTTATATTAATATAAAATAGCTCCTTGAAAGTGGAGTCACAGGTGGACAGAGTGGTGAAGAAGGCATTCGGCATGCTTGGTTTCATTGGTCAGAACATTGAATACAGGAGTTGGGACGTCTTGTTGAAGTTGTACAAGACATTGGTAAGGCCACACTTGGAATACTGTGTACAGTTCTGGTCACCCTATTATAGAAAGGATATTATTAAACTAGAAAGAGTGCAGAAAAGATTTACTAGGATGTTACTGGGACTTGATGGTTTGAGTTATAAGGAGAGGCAGGATAGACTGGGACATTTTTCTCTGGAGCGTAGGAGGCTGAGGGGTGATCTTACAGAGGTCTGTAAAATATTGCAGAGTATAGACAAGGTAGTCAGTCAATATATTTTCCCAAAGGTAGCGGAGTCTAAAACTAGACGGCATAGGTTTAAGGTGAGAGGGGAGAGATACAAAAGATTCAGAGGGGCAATTTTTTCACCCAGAGGGTGGTGAGTGTCTGGAACAAGCTGCCAGAGGCAGTAGCAGAGGTGGGTACAATTTTATCGTTTATAAAGCATTTAGACAGTTACATGGGCGAGATGGGTATAGAGGGATATGGGGCAAATGTGGGCAATTGGGATTAGCTTAGGGGTTTAAAAAAAAGGGTGGCGTGGACAAGGTGGGCCGAATGGCCTGTTTCCCTGCTGTAAACCTCTATAACTCTATGTACACTGTTACCCAGAGTGGATACAGTATCTTTCCCAGAGTGGATGCACTATCTTTGTGGGCTACAAGATGAAGGCAGCTCCAGTGCCCCCCTCTCTGATGAGCTCCACCCCCATTTTGAGCAAGAGGTCAGCAAGAGCATCCCGCTCTGGATGAAGCTGTAACTGGAGTCACCACTGCAGATGTCAGAGCAGCTTTCTCAACCCACAGAAAGCAACTGTTGGGAAAGGGATACCCGGATGAGCGCTAAGATCCTGTTCCGAAAGGGATACCCGGATGAGCACTCAGATCCTGTTCTGAAAGGGATACCCGGATGAGCGCTCAGATCCTGTTCCGAAAGGGATACCCGGATGAGCACTCAGATCCTGTTCCGAGAGGAATACCCGGATGAGCACTCAGATCCTGTTCCGAAAGGGATACCCGGATGAGCACTCAGATCCTGTTCCGAAAGGGATACCCGGATGAGCACTCAGATCCTGTTCCGAGAGGAATACCCGGATGAGCGCTCAGATCCTGTTCCGAAAGGGATACCCGGACTAGTACACAGATCCTGTTCCAAAAGGGATACCCGGATGAGCACTCAGATCCTGTTCCGAAAGGGATACCCGGATGAGCACTCAGATCCTGTTCCGAGAGGAATACCCGGATGAGCACTCAGATCCTGTTCCGAAAGGGATACCCGGACTAGCGCTCAGATCCTGTTCCAAAAGGGATACCCGGATGAGCACTCAGATCCTGTTCCGAAAGGGATACCCGGATGAGCACTCAGATCCTGTTCCGAAAGGGATACCCGGATGAGCACTCAGATCCTGTTCCGAAAGGGATACCCGGACTAGTACACAGATCCTGTTCCGAGAGGAATACCCGGATGAGTGCTCAGATCCTGTTCCGAGAGGAATACCCGGATGAGTGCTCAGATCCTGTTCCGAAAGGGATACCCGGACTAGCGCTCAGATCCTGTTCCGAGAGGAATACCCGGATGAGCACTCAGATCCTGTTCCGAAAGGGATACCTGGATGAGCGCTCAGATCCTGTTCCGAAAGGGATACCCGGATGAGTGCTCAGATCCTGTTCCGAAAGGGATACCCGGACTAGCGCTCAGATCCTGTTCCGAAAGGGATACCCGGATGAGCACTCAGATCCTGTTCCAAAAGGGATACCCGGATGAGCGCTCAGATCCTGTTCTGAAAGGGATACCTGGATGAGTGCTCAGATCCTGTTCCGAAAGGGATACCCGGATGAGCACTCAGATCCTGTTCCGAGAGGAATACCCGGATGAGCACTCAGATCCTGTTCTGAAATGGATACCCGGATGAGCACTCAGATCCTGTTCCGAAAGGGATACCCGGATGAGCACTCAGATCCTGTTCCGAAAGGGATACCCGGATGAGCACTCAGATCCTGTTCCGAAAGGGATACCCGGATGAGCGCTCAGATCCTGTTCCGAAAGGGATACCCGGATGAGCACTCAGATCCTGTTCCGAAAGGGATACCCGGATGAGCACTCAGATCCTGCATGGATCAGCTGGCGTGGGTATTCGCAGATATCTTCAACTTCTCTTTACAACAATCTGGGATCCCTATCTGCTTCAAGAAGATGACCATCATTCCAGCACCGAAGAATAAACAGACAATGTTCCTTAATGACTATCGTTCGGTAGCTCTGACACCCATCATTATGAAATGCTTCAAAAGGTTAGTCATGGTACGAATCAATTCCAGCCTCCTGGATTACCTGGATCCACTACAGTTTGCCTATCGCCTCAACAGGTCCACAGCAGATGCCATTTCCCTGGCCCTGCACTCAACCCTGGAACACCTATATAACAAGGGCACCTATGTCAGATTCCTGTTTATTGACTACAACTCAGCCTTCAACATCATTATTCCTACAAAACTCATCTCCAAACTCTGTGGCCTGGACCTCAGCACCTCCCTCTGCGACTGGATCCTGAACTTCCTAACTCACAGACCACAATCAGTAAGGATAGGCAACAACACCTCCTCCACGATCATCCTCAACACCAGTGCTCCACAAGGCTGTGTTCTCAGCCTAACTGTGCGGCCCAATTCCCCTCCAACTCCATTTTCAAGTTTGCTGATGCCACCACCGTAGTGGGTCGGATCTCAAACAATGCTGAGACAGAGTACAGGAATGAGATAGAGAATCTGGTGAACTGGTGTGGCAACAATAATCTCTCCCTCAATGTCAACAAAATGAAGGAGATTGTCATTGACTTCAGGATGCGTAGAAGAGAACATATCCCTGTCTACACCAATGGAGACGGAATGGAAAGGGGTGAGAATTACAAGTTTTTAGATGTCCAGATCACTGACAACCTGTCCTGGTCCCCCCATGCTGACACTATAGTTAAGAAACCCACCAACACCTGTACTTCTCAGAAAACTAAGGAAATTTGGCATGTCTCTCCAACTTTTACAGATGCACCATAGAAAGCATTCTTTCTGGTTGTATCACAGCTTGGTATGGGCTCCTGCCCTGTCCAAGACTGCAAGAACCTACAAAATTTTGTGAATGTAGCCCAATCCATCACGCAAACCAGCCTCCCATCCATTGACTCTGTCTACACTTCCTGCTGCTTTGGCAAAGCAGCCAGCATAATTAAGAATCCCACACAGCCCGGACATCTCTCTTCCACCTTCTTCCATTGGGAAAAAAGATATGAAAGTTTGAGGTCACGTACCAACCGACTCAAGAGCAGTTTCTTCCCTACTGCTGTCAGACTTTTGAACGGACCTATCTTGCATTAAGTTGATCTTTCCCTACACCTTAGCTATAATTGTAACACTATATTTTGCACTCTTGTTTTCTTCTCTATGAACAGTATGCTTTGCCTGTATAGTGCACAAGAAATAATACTTTTCACTGTGTGTTAATACATGTGAATATAATAAATCAAATCAAACTATACACTGTTTCCCAGAGTGAGTACACTATCTTTCCCAGAGTCTACATAGTTTCCCAGAGTGGATACACTGTCTTTCCCAGAGTATACACTGTTACCCAGAGTGGGTACACTACCTTTCCTAGAGTATACACTGTTTCCCAGAGTCAGTATACTCTCTTCCCCAGAGTACACACTGTTACCCAGAGTGGGTACACTATCTTTCCCAGAGAATACGATGTTTCCTAGAGTATACACTGTTACCCAGAGTGGGTACACTACCTTTCCTAGAGTATACACTGTTTCCCAGAGTCAGTACACTCTCTTCCCCAGAGTACACACTGTTTCCCAGAGTGGGTACACTATCTTTCCTGGAGTATACGATGTTTCCTGGAGTATACACTGTTTCCCAGAGTGGGTACACTATCTTTCCCGGAATATACAATGTTTCCTGGAGTATACACTGTTTCCCAGAGTGGGTACACTATCTTTCCCAGAGTATACGATGTTTCCTAGAGTATACACTGTTTCCCAGAGTGGATACACTATCTTTCCCGGAGTATACGATGTTTCCTGGAGTATACACTGTTTCCCAGAGTGGGTACACTATCTTTCCCGGAGTATACGATGTTTCCTAGAGTATACACTGTTTCCCAGAGTGGGTACACTATCTTTCCCGGAGTATACGATGTTTCCTAGAGTATACACTGTTTCCCAGAGTGGGTACACTATCTTTCCCGGAGTATACGATGTTTCCTAGAGTATACACTGTTTCCCAGAGTGGGTACACTATCTTTCCCGGAGTATACGATGTTTCCTAGAGTATACACTGTTTCCCAGAGTGGGTACACTATCTTTCCCGGAGTATACGATGTTTCCTAGAGTGTACACTGTTTCCCAGAGTGGGTACACTATCTTTTCCAGAGGACAGTTTCTTTTGCTGGGCATATGGACATTCTGGAACAACTACAGTGAGGAGACCCAGAGGGTGAAGAATAATTACTGAATTTATCTTTGTGGATGAAGAACAGCAACTGTATCAAATTCATGAACAAAGCTGATTAGTAGAAAGTTTGTGAGGCTTTCTGTGCAAAGTTGATGAATTGCAGATAGATATGATGCTTTTATTTTGAAGCTATATCAAAGACTTACTTTAAACATTGGAATGGAAATTTCCACTGCATTCCACTAAATTCTCTGAACAGATGCCAGAGTGTGGCGACTAGGGGATTTTCACAGTAACTTCACTGCGGTGTTAATGTAAGCCTATTTGTGACACGAATAAATAAAACAAAACATTTTAAAAGATTAATATTTCTGGCCCCAGTATATGCAGGAATGACAAAGAGGGAGATAGGACTGGCTGAAGTGATTGTGGATAATAATAACAGACTGTGGGGTTGCTCTAAGTGGAGGTCTCTCAGGTTGATGCCAGAGATTGGCAGATGGAGATGGAGCTTGCTGTGCACTTATTCAGTAGGATAAAATTCAAAGAGACCAGTGACTGTCTTGAGCCAATTGTAGTTTGTGACCACAATGGAGTTAAAGATTTAATCACCGTGTTTGGAGGGAGGGACAGGACTGATTCAATTTCTTTGCTCTTTAGCAACAGACTGTGGGTGGACAGACAAAGATCATTACTTTGTTTCTGTAGTTTCATGTCCAATTTCTGAAACAGAATCTGGTTCCCCAAATGCAACACAATGACCACCAACCTCACGTAAGTTAATGTTCAGTAGGATTCATTAACCTTGGGTTCTACTTACTGAGTGCTGTTGGAGGTTTATTCTCTGCCCTGGAGCATTAGGGGAAATGATTCAACTGGAGAGACTGGGGGAAGGGGGAGTGGGGAGCTGGTGGAATGGAGGAGTCAGGATTGGGGAATGCACGGGGGGCTGTGAGATTATTGGGGGATGGAGAAGTGGGGGTGTTGGGGGATGGGTGCTACTTAGGTAGCAATAATAAGAAGACAGATTACTTATCTGAAAGGCCATAAGTGATGAGAGGGGAGTGTGCAGTGAGACCTGGGAGCCCTCGTACACCAGTCACTGAAGGTAAGCATGCAGCTACAGCAGGCAGTAAAAAAGGCAAATAATATGTTAGCCTTCATAGCGAGAGGATTTGAGTATAGGGATAGGGATGTTTTACTGCAATTGTACAGGGCGTTGGTGAGGCCACAGCTGGTGTATTGTGTGCAGTTTTGATCTCCTTATCTGAGGAAGGATGTCCTTGTTATAGAGGGAGCACAGCGAAGGTTTTCCAAGCTGATTCCTGGGATGGTGGGCTGACGTATGAGAGAGATTGAGATGGTTAGGATTGTATTTGCTGAAGTTCAGAAGAATGAGGAAGGATCTCATAGAAATCTATAAAATTCTAACGGGACTAGACAGGGTAGATGCAGGAAGGATGTGATGGTGGGGGGAGTCCAAAACCAGGGGTCACAGGTTGAGGATACAGGGTAGACCATTTAGGATAGAGATGAGGGGACATTCCTTCACCCAAAGAGTAGTGAATGTGTAGAATTCGTTACCACAGGAAGCAGTCAAATGTTTCCAAGAGGCTGTTATGGCACTTGGGGCAACGGGAATCAAAGGATATGGTGGGATGAGGGGATTATGCGATTGAGTTGGATAATTAGCCATGATCATAATGAATGGCAGGCAGAGCAGGCTTGAAGGGCCAAACAGCCTCCTCCTGCTCCTATTTTCTATGTTTCCTTGGGGATCCTGAGCTCTGGAATTTCTTCCTGAAATGCCTCTCTCATTCCCTATCCCCATCCTCTACTCATATCATTGCTTCACCATTTGTATCTGATAAATTTCTGATCTCCGACTTTAAAGTTTCACTCTGAGAATCAGTATCAAACTTTGTCTGATTCCTGCGTTTGGTGGAGAAGTTTAGGGAAGGAATTCAGAGCTTAGGGCCCCCAGACAGCTGGAGACATAGCCACCAATGGCAGAGCGATGGAAATCGGGAGATGGTCAAAATGACAGAATTAGAGGAGCGCAGAGATCTCAGAGAGTTCTAGGAGGTTAAGAGATAGGGAGGGGTGTAGGGGCTGGAGTAGGTTAAAGAAGCATTATTGGTCAAGGACTGTATCACAGTGTCAGAGAGGAACTTTGATGAGGACTTGTCTGTTGAGGTAGTATGGGCGGAGATTAGAAATAGGAGAGGAGAGGTCACCCTGTTGGGAGTCTTTTATAGACCTCCAAAAAGTTCTAGAGAGGTTGAGGAAAGGATTGCGGAGACGATCCTTGTTAGGAGTGAAAGTAATAGGGTAATTGTTATGGGGGACTTTAACTTTACTCATGTTGATTGGAATTGCTATAGCTCTAGCTCGTTAGAGGGGTCAGTTTTTGTTCAAAGTGTGCAGGAAGGTTTTTTGACTCAGTATGTAGATAGGCCGACTAGAGGTGAGGCTATATTGGATTTGGTGCTGGGTAATGAGCCAGACCAGGTGCTAGACTTGGAAGTTGGTGTGCATTTTGGGGATAGTGACCACAATTCGATTACGTTCACCTTAGTGATGGAAAGGGATAGGCATGAACCTCGGGTCAGTAGTTTTAGCTGGGGGAAGGGTAATTATGAGGCTATTAGGAGAGAATTAGGAAGCATTGGTTGGACTAGGAGATTACAGGGACTGGGAACGTCCGAGATGTGGAGATTTTTCAAGGAGCAGCTACTGCGGGTCTGTGATAGGTATATCCCTGTCAGGCAAGGAGGATTTGGTAGGCCCAGGGAACCGTGGTGCACTAAAAAAGTTGATTCGTTGGTTAGGAAGAAAAAGGAGGCTTATGTTCGGATGAGGCTTGAGGGCTCAGGTAGTGCATTAGAAAGTTTTAGATTGGCTAGGAGGGAGTTGAAGAGGGAGTTAAGAAGGGCTAAAAGAGGACATGAGATGACTTTGGCTGATAGGATTAAGGAGAACCCTAAGGCGTTTTACAGGTATGTCAAGAACAGAAGGTTGGTTAGGGCAAGATTAGGGCCAGTTACAGACAGTAGAGGGAAGTTGTGTGTGGAACCGGAGGAGATTGGAGAGGCGTTGAACCAATATTTCTCTTCGGTGTTCACGCAAGGGGACATGAATGTAGCTGAGGAGGACACTGGGGTGCAGGGGTGTAAAATAGATAGTATTGCAGTTGATACGGGGGATGTGCTGGATATTCTAGAGGGTTTGAAAATAGATAAGTCCCCTGGTCGGGATGGGATTTACCCTAGGATTCTCTGGGAGGCAAGAGAGGTGATTGCGGAGCCTCTGGCTCTGATCTTCAGGTCGTCGTTGGTCTCTGGTATAGTACCGGAAGATTGGAGGACAGCAAATGTTGTCCCATTGTTTAAGAAGGGGAGCAGAGACTTCCCTGGGAATTATAGACCGGTGAGTCTTACTTCTGTGGTGGGTAAGGTTTTGGAAAGGATTATTAGAGACAGGATTTATAGTTATTTGGAGAGTAATGAATTGATTAGAGACAGTCAGCATGGTTTTGTAACGGGTAGGTCGTGCCTTACTAACCTTATCGAGTTCTTTGAGAAAGTGACCAAAGAGGTGGATGGGGGTAAGGCAGTTGACGTGGTGTATATGGATTTTAGTAAGGCGTTTGATAAGGTTCACCATGGTAGGCTTCTGCAGAAAATGCAGATGTATGGGATTGGGGGTGATCTAGGTAATTGGATCAGGAATTGGCTAGCAGATAGGAGACAGAGGGTGGTGGTTGATGGTAAATATTTGTCATGGAGTTCGGTTACGAGTGGTGTGCCTCAGGGATCTGTTTTGGGGCCACTGCTGTTTGTAATTTTTATTAATGATCTGGATGAGGGTATAGTTGGGTGGATTAGTAAGTTTGCTGATGACACCAAAGTCGGAGGTGTGGTAGATTGTGAGGAAGGGTGTCATAGTTTGTAGGGTGACTTAGAAAGGTTGCAGAGCTGGGCCGAGAGGTGGCGGATGGAGTTTAATGCGGAGAAGTGTGAGGTAATTCACTTTGGTAGGAGCAACAGATGTGTCGAGTATAGGGCTAACGGGAGGACTTTGAATAGTGTGGAGGAGCAGAGGGATCTAGGTGTATGTGTACATAGATCCCTGAAAGTTGGGAATCAAGTAGATAAGGTTGTTAAGAAGGCATACGGTGTCTTGGCGTTTATTGGTAGGGGGATTGAATTTAGGAGTCGCAGCGTCATGATGCAACTGTACACAACTCTAGTGCGGCCGCACTTGGAGTATTGTGTGCAGTTCTGGTCCCCACATTACAGGAAGGATGTAGAGGCTTTGGAGAGGGTGCAGAGGAGGTTTACCAGGATGTTGCCTGGTATGGAGGGGAGGTCCTATGAGGAGAGACTGAGGGATTTGGGGTTGTTTTCGCTGGAAAGAAGGCAGCTAAGAGGGGACCTTATTGAAACATATAAGATGATTAGAGGTTTAGACAGGGTGGATAGTGATAGCCTTTTTCCTAGGATGGAGAAAGCTAGCACGAGGGGGCATGGCTTTAAATTAAGGGGGGGTAGTTATAGGACTGATGTCAGGGGTAGGTTCTTTACCCAGAGGGTGGTGAGGGACTGGAATGCCCTGCCAGCTGCAGTTGTAAATGCGCCTAGTTTGGGGGCGTTTAAGAGATCTGTGGATAGGTTTATGGACGAAATGGGATTGGTTTAGATTAGTGGGTTAGTGTTGTTTTTTTTTAAAGCTGGTCGGCGCAACATCGTGGGCCGAAGGGCCTGTTCTGCGCTGTAATGTTCTATGTTCTATGTTCTAAATAGGGAGGGGTGTAGGGGCTGGAGGAGGTTACAGAGATAGAGAGGGGGTGTAGGAGCTGGAGGAGGTTACAGAGATAGGGAGGGGGTGTAGGGGGCTGGAGGAGGTTACAGAGATAGGGAGGAGGTGTAGGGGCTGGAGTAGGTTAAAGAAATAGGGAGGGGTGTAGGGGCTGGAGGAGGTTACAGAGATAGGGAGGGGGTGTAGAGCTGGAGGAGGTTACAGAGATAGGGAGGGGTGTGGGGGCTGGAGGAGGTTACAGAGATAGGGAGGGGGTGTAGGGGCTGGAGAAGGCTACAGAGAAAAGAGGAGGTGTAGGGCCTGGAGTAGGTTGAAGAAATAGGGAGGGGTGTAGGGGCTGGAGGAGGTTACAGAGATCGGGAGGGGGTGTAGAGGCTGGAGGAGGTTACAGAGTTAGGGAGGGGTGTGGGGGCTGGAGGAGGTTACAGAGATAGGGAGGGGTGTAGGGGCTGGAGGAGGTTACAGAGATAGGGAGGGGGTGTAGAGGCTGGAGGAGGTTACAGAGTTAGGGAGGGGTGTGGGGGCTGGAGGAGGTTACAGAGATAGGGAGGGGGTGTACGGGCTGGAGGAGGTTACACAGATAGGGAGGGGTGTAGGGGCTGGAGGAGGTCACACAGATAGGGAGGGGTGTCGGGGCTGGAGGAGGTTACACAGATAGGGAGGGGTGTAGGGGCTGGAGGAGGTTACAGAGATAGGGAGGGGTGTAGGGACTGGAGGAGGTTACAGAGATAGGGAGGGGTGTAGGGACTGGAGGAGGTTACAGAGATAGGGAGGGGGTGTAGGGGCTGGAGGAGGTTACAGAGATAGGGAGGGGTGTAGGGACTGGAGGAGGTTACAGAGATAGGGAGGGGGTGTAGGGGCTGGAGGAGGTTACAGAGATAGGGAGGGGGTGTAGGGGCTGGAGGAGGTTACAGAGATAGGGAGGGGGTGTAGGGGCTGGAGGAGGTTACAGAGATAGGGAGGGGTGTAGGGGCTGGAGGAGGTTACAGAGATAGGGAGGGATGTAGGGACTGGAGGAGGTTACAGAGATAGGGAGGGGGTGTAGGGGCTGGAGGAGGTTACAGAGATAGGGAGGGGGTGTACGGGCTGGAGGAGGTTACAGAGATAAGGAGGGGTGTAGGGGCTGGAGGAGATTACAGAGATAGGGAGGGGTGTAGGGACTGGAGGAGGTTACAGAGATAGGGAGGGGGTGTAGGGGCTGGAGGAGGTTACAGAGATAGGGAGGGGTGTAGGGGCTGGAGGAGGTTACAGAGATAGGGAGGGATGTAGGGACTGGAGGAGGTTACAGAGATAGGGAGGGGTGTAGGGGCTGGAGGAGGTTACAGAGATAGGGAGGGATGTAGGGACTGGAGGAGGTTACAGAGATAGGGAGGGGGTGTAGGGGCTGGAGGGGGTTACAGAGATAGGGAGGGGTGTAGGGGCTGGAGGAGGTTACAGAGATAGGGAGGGGGTGTAGGGGCTGGAGGAGATTACAGAGATAGGGAGGGAGTATCGGGGCTGGAGGAGGTTACAGAGATAGGGAGGGGGTGTAGGGGCTGGAGGAGATTACAGAGATAGGGAGGGAGTATCGGGGCTGGAGGAGGTTACAGAGATAGGGAGGGAGTATCGGGGCTGGAGGTGTTTTTAGGTTTTTTCTGGAGTGAGGTTCTGGAATTGCGAAATTATTTAGTTTCGCTTCAGTGATGAATATCTTCCGGAAGATTGACTGAGAGGGTTAACCTCAGATAGAATTCATTTCCAGGCTCACAGGAATCACAATAATCAAAGAATTAAACACTGCCTTTTAATTCAAAGAATGAAATTCCTCCAATACTGGCTGCATTAGCCGGTAAAATGTGAATCCTTTCCCCGCCGTTTGGGGAATTTACTCGGAATAAATGGCCCCAGTCTATTCAGACAGGAACAGATCGCTCTGGTTTCAATTCTCACTTTAGGATTTCTGCAGTAATTCTCTGTTAATTCTGTCAGGGAATTCACTATTTAAATCTGGAGAAACACCTTGTACGGAATATTTAGAAACCTCTCTGATCCAGCCGCTGCTGCTGCGGTTCCAACCCTGCAGGCAACCCGGATTGCTGCATTGCGCCGAATGCAGAGACTGCAACACAGCGACTCCAGCACAGCCCGGGATAGCCCAGCACAGCCCGGGATAGCCCAGCACAGCCCGGGATAGCCCGGGATAGCCCAGCACAGCCCGGGATAGCCCAGCACAGCGCAGCACAGCCCGGGATAGCCCGGGATAGCCCGGGCCCAGCCCAGCACAGCCCGGGATAGCCCGGGATAGCCCAGCACAGCCCGGGATAGCCCAGCACAGCCCAGCACAGCCCGGGATAGCCCAGCACAGCCCAGCACAGCCCGGGATAGCCCAGCACAGCCCGGGATAGCCCGGGATAGCCCAGCACAGCCCGGGATAGCCCAGCACAGCCCGGGATAGCCTGGGATAGCCCAGCACAGCCCGGGATAGCTCCAGCACAGCCCGGGATAGCCCAGCACAGCCCAGCACAGCTCCCACACAGCCCAGCACAGCCCGGGATAGCTCCAGCACAGCCCGGGATAGCTCCAGCACAGCTCCCTCACAGCCCAGCACAGCTCCCTCACAGCCCAGCACAGCTCCCGCACAGCTCCCGCACAGCCCAGCACAGCCCAGCACAGCTCCCTCACAGCCCAGCACAGCCCAGCACAGCCCAGCACAGCCCCCACACAGCCCAGCACAGCCCAGCACAGCCCAGCACAGCTCCCGCACAGCCCAGCACAGCCCAGCACAGCTCCCGCACAGCCCAGCACAGCCCAGCACAGCCCCCACACAGCCCAGCACAGCCCAGCACAGCTCCCGCACAGCCCAGCACAGCCCAGCACAGCTCCCTCACAGCCCAGCACAGCCCAGCACAGCCCAGCACAGCCCCCACACAGCCCAGCACAGGCCAGCACAGCCCAGCACAGCTCCCGCACAGCCCAGCACAGCCCAGCACAGCCCAGCACAGCTCCCACACAGCCCAGCACAGCCCAGCACAGCCCAGCACAGCTCCCGCATAGCCCAGCACAGCCCAGCACAGCTCCCACACAGCCCAGCACAGCTCCCGCACAGCCCAGCACAGCTCCCGCACAGCCCAGCACAGCCCAGCACAGCTCCCACACAGCCCAGCACAGCCCAGCACAGCTCCCGCACAGCCCAGCACAGCTCCCGCACAGCCCAGCACAGCCCAGCACAGCCCAGCACAGCTCCCTCACAGCCCAGCACAGCCCAGCACAGCCCAGCACAGCCCCCACACAGCCCAGCACAGCCCAGCACAGCTCCCTCACAGCCCAGCACAGCCCAGCACAGCCCAGCACAGCCCCCACACAGCCCAGCACAGGCCAGCACAGCCCAGCACAGCTCCCGCACAGCCCAGCACAGCCCAGCACAGCCCAGCACAGCTCCCGCATAGCCCAGCACAGCCCAGCACAGCTCCCACACAGCCCAGCACAGCTCCCGCACAGCCCAGCACAGCTCCCGCACAGCCCAGCACAGCCCAGCACAGCTCCCACACAGCCCAGCACAGCCCAGCACAGCTCCCGCACAGCCCAGCACAGCTCCCACACAGCCCAGCACATCCCAGCACAGCCCAGCACAGCTCCCACACAGCCCAGCACAGCTCCCGCACAGCCCAGCACAGCTCCCACACAGCCCAGCACAGCTCCCGCACAGCCCAGCACAGCCCAGCACAGCCCAGCACAACTCCCGCACAGCCCAGCACAGCCCAGCACAGCCCAGCACAGCTCCCGCACAGCCCAGCACAGCTCCCACACAGCCCAGCACAGCTCCCGCACAGCCCAGCACAGCTCCCACACAGCCCAGCACAGCTCCCGCACAGCCCAGCACAGCCCAGCACAGCCCAGCACAGCCCAGCACAGCTCCCGCACAGCCCAGCACATCCCAGCACAGCTCAGTCCCACACAGCCCAGCATATCCCAGCACAACTCAGCCCCACACAGCCCAGCACATCCAGCTCCCCCGAGCCCAGTGTAGCCCGGCTCCCCCCACAGCCCCATTCCCCTCAGAGTCCTGTTCCCCAGCAACCCTCCCCCCCAGACCTATTCCCCAGCAGCCCCTCTCCCCCCCCCACCCCCAGTCCTGTTCACCAGCCACTCCAGTACAGACTTTCTCACCCATTTTCTTTGCACAATGCATATTTCCAGTTCGATTCCCGGGGTCACGGTGACACAGTGGGTTAGCACTGCTGTCTCACAGTGCCAGGGACCCGGGTTCGATTCCCGGGGGCACGGTGACACAGTGGGTTAGCACTGCTGCCTCACAGCGCCAGGGACCCGGGTTCGATTCCCGGGGTCACGGTGACACAGTGGGTTAGCACTGCTGTCTCACAGCGCCAGGGACCCGGGTTCGATTCCCGGGGTCACGGTGACACAGTGGGTTAGCACTGCTGTCTCACAGCGCCAGGGACCCAGGTTCAATTCTGACCTTGAGTCACTGTCTGTGTGAAGTTTGCACATTCTCCCAGTATCTGCGTGTGTTTCCTCCGGGCGGTCTGGTTACTTCCCACTGTTCAAAGATGTGCACGTTAGGGTGGATTGGCCATGCTAAATTGCCCCTTAGTGTCCAAAGATGTGCAGGTTAAATGGATTAGACATGCTAAATTATCCCTTAGTGTCTGAAGATAAGCAGTTTAGGGGATTAGTGGGGTAAATATATGGAGCGGGCTTGCGTAGGAAACTCTGCTGGAGATTCAGTGCAGACATCATGGGCTGAATGGCCTCCTTCTGCATTGTAGGATTGTTCAGATCCCAGATATCCATCCAATTCTTTGAGGGTCTTAGCCCTCTTAGCTCCTAATCTTCCATTGAAGATTCCTGCTGCAGCAGGAAATTATCTTTCCTCAGCTGTTCACATTCCTGTGGTTCAGATGGCCTCCCTCGAAAAGGCTTGTGCCTCCGTGGCAATCATGTCAATTTCTTAAAACAGCAAAAGCAAACCTGAAATGTTGTTTGTTTAAATGCTAGAGAGTTTCAGTGAACCTACTTCTCTCCCTGCCAAATCCCAGTTGATTCTGCTTCCAGGTCAATGGTCAATCTCTTATTATTGAAGGAAATTATAATCCATACCTTTATGTAAAGAAGTTTCTCCTGAAACTTTTTTGGTGACCATCTTACATTGATGGCTTCAAGTTTGCGCAGACTCGATGGGCCAAAGGACCTTTCTGTGTTGCACTCTGTGAGTCTAAGTACAAGAGGAAACTCACTCATCTATTTATCCAATTGAAGCCTTTTTGAATAGTAGAAGCTTCGATTAACTTACTCCTCATTTTTCTATTTTGCTGTTGAGTACAAGATCATTTTTCTTGGATCAGTTTGTAAATCTCTGCGCTCTCTCCAATACCTCACATCTATGACCTCAACATTATTTTTGAACATAGCGACACATGATCTAACCAAGTTTTGATGCAAGTTGAGCATAAATTTGTTACTTTTCAATTCTATTCCTCTAGAATTGAAAGCCAGCGCTTGGTTTGTTATGGTCTTGTTAGTCTGTGTTGCTGTCTCTAGTGAGTTATCTAGCAGATCCTCTTTCTCTGTTATCCTATTTCTGCTTACCAAGTAAAACGCTTTATTTTTCTTGGTTCAGATGTAAGTCCTCACAATTTGGTGCATTGCTGGCCAGGCCCAGCATTCATTCACCATCCCTAATTGCCCCTTGAGAAGGTGGAGGGTGAGCTGCCATCTTGAACCCGTCTGGTGTAGGTACATCCACAGTGCTGTGAGGGAGGAAGTTCCAGGATTTTGCCCTTTCAGGAAAGGGGTTCAAACTGTAACAACTTGCTCAATAAATGTCCCAGTGAATTGTTTTGTCAATTGTCTGAAACGTTGTTCACTTGTTGCATTTCTCCTTTTTCTACCGAATCAAAACCTTTCATAATTTTAAATCAGCGATCCCCCTGCCCCCCCAACATTTTCCTGCTCTAGAATTGTAGTCATGGAACAGGTGGAGGCCATTCAGTCCATCAAATCTGTTCTGGTTCATGCACAACTCAATTCAGTGAGTATATAGCTCTTTCTCCAGGCTCCTGCTGTTTATCTTCCAGCAGAATCCAATTCTACCTGAGTGTTAGTGAGCACTGAATCTATACTCACCACCCTACCAGGCTGTGCATTCCAAACCCTCATAAAACATAGAAACTCGGAGCAGGAGGCCACTCAGCTCTTCCAGCCTGCTCTGCCATTCATTATGATCATGGCTGATCATCCAACTCAATAGCCTAATCCTGCCTTCCTCCCATATCCTTTGATCTTCTTCACCCCAAGAACTATATCTAATTCCTTTTTGAAAACACACATTTTGGCCTCAACTACTTCCTGTGGAGGTGAATTCCACACATTTTGAGTGAAGGAAATTCTCTTCATCTCAGTGCTAAATGGTCTACTCTGAATCCTTCAAACTGTGATCCCTGGCTCTGAACACTTGTTGTATAAAAACCAATCCTCTTGTAGCCAATTCCCTTAAACCTGTGCGCTCTCATCATCAATTCTTCAGCAATGGAAAATAATTTCTCTTTATTCTCTTATTTAGGCCAATAGTGAACAACCTGTGACCCCGGGGCAACATGTGCAGTGGCATCTGCATTCTGAGGATGGCCCAGGAGATGTTTTGTTGACAGGCCAAATTATCGCATTTGGTCAATGTGGTATTTTTCCTACCAATATCACTAAAATGATGCATCCACAGGGTAAGGATATGGAGAGTGACATTCATGCTGACCAAGTTCTCTCTGCATCCACAGTGTAAACATTTTACTTTGTTTTTACTATTTGAGGTCAATGATAAATCTCTGAATATGTGAATGATGCTCTCGAATTTGTTATGAAATATTTGGTGCATTTTAAATGTATTGAATCTTATTCATGGGATCATGGTTAGTGAACAAGGCCAATTTCAGTCTTGTGCTCCACTCACTAGCACAGCCTGCCCATCACTAAATCCATAGTGATTTTAAACCTCCCCGCTCTACCCTGCTCCTCTCCCCTCCCCTCTCACCAGGAGACTCACGTCATAGAGTCATAGAGGTTTACAGCACGGAAACAGGCCCTTTGGCCCAACTTGTCCATGCTGCCCTTTTTTTTAAATCCCTAAGCTAATCCCAATTGCCCACATTTGGCCCATATCTCTCTATACCCATCTTGCCCATGTAACTGTCTAAATGCTTTTTAAACGATAAAATTGTACCCGCCTCTACTACTACCTCTGGCAGCTTGTTCCAGACACTCACCACCCTCTGTGTGAAAAAATTGCCCTTCTGGACACTTTTGTATCTCTCCCCTCTCACCTTGAACCTATGCTCTCTAGTTTTAGATTCCACTACCTTTGGGAAAAGATATTGACTGCCTACCTTGTCTATACTCCTCTTTATTTTATGGACCTCCATAAGATCACCTCTCAGCTTCCTACGCTCCAGAGAAAAAAGGCCCAGTCTATCGAACCTCTCCTTATAACTTAAACCATCAAGTCCCAGTAACATCCTAGTAAATCTTTTCTGCACTCTTTCTAGTTTAATAATATCCTTTCTATAATAGGGTGACCAGAACTGTACACAGTATTCCAAGTGTGGCCTTCCCAATGTCTTGTACAACTTCAACAAGACGTCCCAACTCCTGTATTCAATGTTCTGACCAATGAAACCAAGCATGCCGAATGCCTTCTTCACCACTCTGTCCACCTGTGACTCCACTTTCAAGGACCTATGTACATGTACCTCTACAGTTTAGTTCAAAGTCTTTTTGAAAGTCTGTATGCACATTAACTGCGCTGCCTTCATCCACTGTCACCAGATCCAAAATTCAACCAACCTTCTCAAATTCAAATTCCCAATATCAAATCCACTGCAGTTTTCTTTATGATTTTATACTGTCCCTACCTCCAGTGTTACTGTTTCTCAAACATCCCCCATCACCAGTGACCAGAAATTGCCTGTTTCTTTGAACATAGAATCCTTACAGTGCAGAAAGAGGCCACTCAGCCCATCACATCATGTCTGAAAGGACATCTTATCTAGATCCCCCCTCATGCTATCCCCATAACCCCACAAACTGTATCATGATTAATCCACCTACCCTGCGCATCTTTTGACTGTGGGAGGAAACTGGAACACCCGGTGGAAACCCATGCAGACATGGGGAGAATGTGCAGACTCCGCACAGACAGGAATCGAACCTGGGCCCCTGACACTGTGAGGCAGCAGAGCTAACCACTGTGCCACCATGTTGCCTGTGTACAAGGGGGTAATATCTGTAGCATGTCCCTGTTATATCAGGGTTGTTGGATTGTGACCAGCACATTGGCTGTTTTGCTCTTACTTTTCCCAATAAGTTAGGCTTCATTCCATCCAGCCTGCATGATGTATCCACTTTAAATACTGCCAGCCTTTTTTAGAACCTCCGCTTTATCTATTTTTATCTCCTCCAGTATCCCAACAACCTCCTTGATTATTAGAGCTTTGACAAAATCCTCTTCCCTGATATGCACCAATACAAAGTCATCATCAATTATTTCACTGACATCCGCTGCCTCACTGCACCTTCCATTCATCTGAAAAATTGCTGACACTTCCTTTCCTGTCACATTGCCTCCCCAGCACTTTACTGAGTCTCAATATCCTTCCTAAAATCCCCAACCTAAAATAATGTTTATCAAAGTTTCCAAAACTTGCCTGACTATTGCCTCCATTTATCAAGCTGAGGATCTCATTTGCTTTCTTTAAAAACAGCTTTGAAAATATTATCTATTCGCTATGACACACTTTATTAGATGGCAGATGTGAAGAAGAGGTTGACAGGAAGGGTTCTGGATGGCTTCCAGGTTTTTTTTATTTTTCCATAGGATGGGATGTAGGTGTTGCTGGCTGGGCCAGCGTTTACTGCCATTTAGTAGTATCTCTTCATGGATGTTATTAGCACCATTCCTCACCTTTCTAATCATCAATTCCATTCCTTTTGCCCTCATGCCAAAGCCATCTGTATCAATCAATGTCCACCCCACTCCCCCCAAATCCTTGCCTCAAAATGTAAATCTTGTCCTATTTTCCTTGTCTTCAGCTCTGAGGAAGGGTCATTCAGACTCAAAACATTGGTCCTATTCTCCCTCCACAGAGACTGTCAGACCCGCTGAGATTTTCCAGCATTTTCTGTTTTTGTGTCAGATTCCAGCATCCACGGTATTTTGCTTTTATTTTGTGCGACATTTAAATGCCCATCAGTGAGGGCTGTAAGGGTTAGGGTTAGGGTTAGGATTAGAGTCGTAATTATTTGAATATAGTGTCACATATAGGCCAGAAAGGACAACAGATTTCCTTCCCTGAAGGATATTAGTGAAGCCAGTGGCACAGTGGTTAGCACTGCTGCTTCACAGTGTCAAGGACCTGGGTTCGATTCCTGGCTTGGGTCACTGTCTGTGTGGAGTCTGCATGTTCTCCCCACGTCTGTGTGCATTTCCTCCCACAGTCCGAAAGACGCGCTGGTTAGGTGGATTGGCCGTGCTAAATTCTCCCTCACTGTACCCGAACAGGTGCTGGAGTGTGGCGACTGGGGGATTTTCACAGTAACTTCATTGCAGTGTTAATGTAAGTGTACTTGTGACACTAATAAATAAATAAACTTTAATCCATAGTAATGTAAGTATCAGCCCAGCCAGTGACACTGTTATTCTATGAACAAATATATAAATGGACTTTTCCAAAAGGGGGAAATACTGGAAGGGAGAAAATTTGCAGGAATTGGGGGCGGGGGTAAAGAATGGGAACTAATTGGATAGATCATTCAATGAGGTAGTACAGCCTTGATTGGCTGAATGGCCTTCTCCCGTGCTATAATATTCTTTCTTTTTATATAAATCTATTCTCTATTATATAATTGAGGTTATTACATGGAAACTGCCCTGTCTCCTCTTTATTTCATTATCTCTCTTTTTCTTTGAGACAATCTCTCTTCTGTCCCCCTCTCTCTCCATTATCTCTTTCTATCTCTCTCTGTCTCTCTCTCTTTTCTCTCTGTTCCTCCCTCTCCATTTCTCTCTCTCTCTCCATCTCTGTTTCATTCTTTGTCTCTCTCTCTCTGTCCCTCTCTCTCCAATATCTCTCTGTCTCTCTCTGTCTCTGTCTCTCTCTTTTTGTGTGTCCCTCTCTCTCTCTCCACTCTCTTTCTCTCTCTCCGCCTCCCTCTCTCTCTCCACTATCTCTCTCTCTGTCTCTCTCTCTCTGCCTCCCTCTCTCTCTCCACTCTCTCTTTCACCTGCTGCCTGTCAGTGTGACACAGAAGATCTCTCTATTCAGACAGAGCCTCTCTCTCTCAGTTTCCCCTCTCTGTAACTCTGCTGCAGCCAACTGTCTCCCCCAATCTCTGGCAGTGCGGAGCTTTGGTAAACAGAACTTGATCTCTCTGACTTGCAGGGAGAGATCGGATCGTGTGGCAGGAACCTCGGCTAAAAATACTTCCCCCCAAGACAAGGCAGCTGGGATCGGAGCTTCCCTGGGCAGAGTCCGTCAGGCTGGAAGGACAAACTGATGGATTTTGCGATGAATTGTAGATGAAGGATTAAGGAGTGGGATCTGAGTGTCAGTGATCTCTCCTTGCCGGGATTGCGGGTATCTGGGCGCTGTTGTGGAGCAGAGATGGATGTATTAAAGAAGATTCTGCTCTATGCCGCATTCTGCCTTTTTTGGGGTAAGTGTTTGTCGAGGCCGCGCGGATTCGATCTGAAAATCCAGCCGATTCTTTCTGCTCTCGGCTTCTCCCCGCCTGATGGAGAATCCAGATGTGGATCCAGCTGTTTCTGCTGGCAATCGGAAATATTCTGCATTGGATTTAATCCCAAGGAGAGGGAAGCAGATGAAAAGCTCCATTTTCCCTTCCCCCCCCACTCTTCTTCTGTTCCTCCCTCTCTCCCCTCCTCCTCTTGCCTCCCTCCCCCTTCCCCTCCCCCCTCCTCCTCCCCTTCCCTTTTCCATCCTCCCCTCCTCCCCTCTCCTCTCTTCCCCCTCCCCTCCCCTCCTCTCCTTTCTCCCCCTCCCCTCCTCCCCTTTCCCTCCCCCTCCCCTCCTCCCCTTTCCCTCCCCCTCCCCTCCTCTCCCTCCCCCTCCCCTCCTCTCCTTCCCTCCCTCCCTCCCCCTCCCCTCCTCTCCTTCCCTCCCTCCCTCCCCCTCCCCTCCTCTCCTTTCCCCCTCCCTCCCCCTCCCTCCCCCTTCCCTCCTCTCCTTTCCCCCCTCCCCCTCCCCTCCTCTCCTTCCCCCCTCCCTCCTTCCCCCTCCCTCCCCCTCTCTCCCATCCCCCTCCCCTCTCTGCACGTGTCTCCCCCTCCTTTCTCTCTCCTTTGCCCCCTTTCCTCCTCCATCTCCCTGTCTCCCCTCTCCCCTCCTCTCCTTCCCCCCCATCCCCCTCTTTCCTTCACCCTCCCCTCTCTCCACTTGTATCTCCCCCTCCTTTCTCTCTCCTTTGTCCCTCTCCTCCTCTATCTCCCTGTCTTCTCTCCTTCCCCTCTCTCTTTCCATCCCCCTTCTCTTTCCATGTCCCTCCACCTCCCTCTATCTCCCTGTCTCACCCTCCCTCTCTATGTCCCCTGTTGCCCCTCCTCCTCTCTCTCTCTCTCTCTCTCCCCCGTCCCCACTCCTCCTCTATCTCTCTGGCTTACTCTCTGTCCCCCCAGTCCCTTTCCTCCTCTCTCTATCTCCCTGTCTCTCTGTCTCTCCCCTGTCCCTCCTCCTCCTCAATCTTCCTGTCTTACCCTCTCTATCTCTCACCCTCTCTCTCTCCCCCATACCCTGTCCTCTCTCTCTGCCCCCGGTCCCCCCCTTCTCTCTATCTCCCTGTCTCACTCACTTTCTCTGTCTCTCTCTCCCTCTCTATCTCTCTCCCCAGAGCAAAGAACAAAGAACAACCCAGCACAGGAAACAGGCCCTTTGGCCCAACGAGCCCGCGCCGCCATCTTAACAAAGCATTTTCCTACATGTACCTTGACCCGTGTGTATGTGTACGGTACCCCCATTGGAAACCAGATTCAGGGGAGAATAGTTTACGGACAATTTGTTACACCAATCAGCCTAAGAGCACATCTTTGGGGTGTGGGAGGAAACCGGAGCACCCGGAGAAAACCCACGCAAGCACGGGGAGAATGCACAAACTCCCACAGACAGTGGCCCAAATCCATGTATCTGCACAGTTCCCCCCTCCTCTATCTCTCTCTCTCTCTCTCTATATCTGTCTCCCCAGTTCCCCCCTCCTCGTCTCTGTCTTTGTCTCTGTCTATATCTCTCTCCCCAGTAACCCCCTCTATCTCCCTGTCTCCCCCTCCTCTCTCTCACTCTTACAGTTTGCCTCAATTCTCAGTGACAGAAATACCTTTGTTTGATGTCGGTGTTTTGCAACAATGTGGAGCTTTCTTCTTTTCAACAGTTGCAAATTTCTAGGCAAGAGATTGGCTGAAAACTGATTCTCAGAGCTGGCAACAGCCTGCATTTCTGTAGCACCTTGGACATTTCAATCAGGGACACAGTGAACACTGAGCTGAAGGAGATGTTGGGAGATTGAGGAAAAGAAACATCGTTCAGAGATGCAAATTATTAAAAAGAAAGCATGGCAGTAAAGTTCAGGGAGGGAATTCCGGAGCTTATCCCCCTCCCCCAGACAGCTGAAGACACGGCTGCCAATGGTGGAGTGATGGGAATTGGGAGATGCTCAAGAGGCCAGAAGTATTCAAGAGTTTTTCAGAAGACAACAAAATCTCCAAAGACAGAGACTGTGAGAGACAAAGTGAGATTTAGAATGAACATTTCAGGTTAAGGCCTGGCTTTGGGAGTTCTCTCTGGTCAGAATATAAAGAATGACTAAAAGATAAATAAGGATTAGAAATTAGTTAGAGAGCGAGAGCAATTTAACTAGAAATATCAAGGTGGAAAGTCAGAGTTTTTGCAGATAGTTAAATAAGAATTCACAAAGTGAGAGCTGGTCTGACAGAAAATAAATCTGGTGAGTTAATGATGGAAAATAAGGAGATGGCTAATGATATCAACAGGTAATTTGCATCAGTTTTCACTATAGATACCAGTGGCATCCCAGGAATAGCTGTAAATCAGGGAATGGAAGGGAGAGAGAAACTCAGGAAAATTACAATCCCCAGGGAAACAAATTATTGGGTCTGACAAATCCCCTGTTCCAGATGGACTTCATCCTAGGATCTTAAAATCAGTGGCTAATGAGGTAGTTGATGCACAATATGGGAGTTGGGACGTCTTGTTGAAGTTGTACCAGACATTGGGAAGGCCACACTTGGAATACTGTGTACAGTTCTGGTCACCCTATTATGAAAAGAATATTATTAAACTAGAAAGAGTGCAGAAAAGATTTACTGGGGTGCTAATGGGACTTGATGGTTTAAGTTATAAGGACAGGCTGGATAAACTGGGACATTTTTCCCTGGAGCATGGGGGGCTTAGGGTTGATCTTGTATCACTATAAAATAATGAGGGTCACTAAGGGAGGTAAGTAAAAGCTCATGGTGTAATAAAGGGGGTAACAAATTGACATGGATAAAAGATTAAAATCTAAATTAGGAGGTATCGTTGAGAGCGAAAAAGGTTACTGGAATTTTTTGAGGATATAATGAGTGCGGTTGACAGGGGGGAACTGATGGATGTGGTGTATTTAGATTTCCAGAAGACATTCGATAAGGTGCCTCACAAAAGGTTACTGCATAAGATAAAGGTAAATAAGAAATAGGAGCAGGAGTAGGCCATCCAGCCCTTCGAGCCTGCCCCGCCATTCAATAAGATCATGGCTGATCTGTCGCTGCTCAGTTCCACTTTCCCGCCCTCTCCCCATAACCCTTAATCCCCTTGCCTATCAAAAACCTGTCAACGGCGTCTTAAATATATTGAGCGAGGCAGCCTCCACCACTTCAATGGGCAGAGAATTCCAGAGATTCACCACCCTTTGAGTGAAGAAGTTCCTCCTCAACTCCGTTCTAAACCGCCCCCCCTTTATCTTGAGGCTGTGCCCTCTAGTCCTACTGTCCTTTCTGAGCGGGAAGAGCCTCTCCACCTCTATCCTATCCATCCCATTCATCATCTTATACGTCTCAATGAGATCTCCCCTCATTCTTCTAAACTCTAACGAGTACAAGCCTAGTTTATTCAGCCTCTCCTCATAGTTCAACCCCCTCAACTCTGGTATCAGCCTGGTAAACCTCCTCTGCACTCCCTCCAAGGCCAAAATATCCTTGCGTAAGTGCGGAAATTTAGAATTTAAATTTAAATCCCATTCGCCTTCCTGACCACCTGCTGCACCTGCAAGCTGGGTTTTTGCGACTCATGCACAAGGACCCCGAGGTCCCTCTGCAACGTCGCCTGCTGCAGTTTTTCGCCCCGTAAGTAATAGTCCTTCCTACCATTCTTCCTACCAAAGTGGACCACCTCACACTTGCCAACATTAAATTCCATTTGCCATTTCCTGGCCCATTCGCCCAGCCTATCTAGATCCTTCTGCAGACTCTCCACACCCTCCGCACAATTTGCCGTTCCACCAATCTTGGTGTCATCAGCAAATTTCGACACTCTACACTCGGTTCCCTCCTCCAGATCATCTATATAAATGGTAAAAAGCTGAGGCCCCAGCACCGACCCCTGGGGCACTCCACTAGTCACCATCCGCCAATCTGAATAGCACCCGTTGACCCCCACTCTCTGCCTCCTATTTGACAACCAATCCTCTATCCACGCTAACACCCTACCCCCAACTCCATGTCCCTCGACCTTCTGCAATAACCTCTTGTGAGGCACTTTGTCAAACGCCTTCTGAAAATCTAGAAAGACCACATCCACCGGCTCTCCTCTATCCACCGCCCTAGACACATCCTCATAGAACTCCAGTAAATTTGTCAGACACGACTTCCCTTTAATGAAACCGTGCTGCGTCTGCTCTATCAAGCAATTCCCTTCAAGATGCCTCGCAATTTCCTCCTTAATGACAGATTCTAACATTTTACCTACCACAGACGTTAAACTAACCGGCCTATAATTCCCCGCCTTTTGCCTGGCACCCTTCTTAAACAACGGCGTAACATTAGCCGTTTTCCAATCATCCGGCACTTCCCCGAATCCAGCGACGTCTGGAAAATAACCACCAAGGCATCCACTATCACCTCCGCCATTTCTTTCAGAACCCTCGGATGCATTCCATCCGGTCCTGGGGACTTGTCCACAAACAGCCCCTCCAGTCTGTCGAGCACTGCCTCTCTAGTAACAGTAATGTCATTAAGACCCTCCAGTCCTACCACCTTTCCATCGCTAACACCCGGCAAATTATTCACGTCCTCCTCCGTGAAGACAGAAACAAAAAAGTTATTCAAGACCTCAGCCATATCCCCATCCCCTATCACTAGGTCCCCTTTCTCATCCTCTAAAGGACCAACATTCACCCTAGCCAGCCTCTTCCTTTTTATATATTTATAAAAACTCTTGCTATCCTTTTTTATATTAAGCGCTAGCCCAGCTTCATAGTTTCTCCTACCCTTCTTTATCAACTTCTTTGTCAATCTTTGTTGACATTTAAACCTCTCCCAATCCTCTTCTCGCCCACTACTCTTAGCTACTCTAAATTCCTCCGCTTTTAGTTTAACACTTTCCTTCACCTCCTTCGTTATCCACGGCTTATTACCTCTCCTCCTACTATCCTTTTTGACCATCGGAATAAATTTCCGCTGAAATTTAAGGTACATGGAGTTGGGGATAAAGTGTTAAACATAAGAACATAAGAACATAAGAAATAGGAGCAGGAGTAGGCCATCCATCCCTTCGAGCCTGCCCCGCCATTCAATAAGATCATGGCTGATCTGTCGCTGCTCAGTTCCACTTTCCCGCCCTCTCCCCATAACCCTTAATCCCCTTGCCTATCAAAAACCTGTCAACCGCGTCTTAAATATATTTAGCGAGGCAGTCCCCACCACTGCAACGGGCAGAGAATTCCAGAGATTCACCACCATTTGAGTGAAGAAGTTCCTCCTCAACTCCGTTCTAAACCGCCCCCCCTTTATCTTGAGGCTGTGCCCTCTAGTCCTACTGTCCTTTCTGAGCGGGAAGAGTCTCTCCACCTCTATCCTATCCATCCCATTCATCATCTTATATGTCTCAATGAGATCTCCCCTCATTCTTCTAAACTCTAAAGAGTACAAGCCTAGTTTATTCAGCCTCTCCTCATAGTTCAACCCCCTCAACTCTGGTATCAGCCTAGTAAACCTCCTCTGCACTCCATCCAAGGCCAAAATATCCTTGTGTAAGTGCGGCAACCAAAACTGCACACAGTACTCCAGTTGCGGCCTCACCAATGCCCTATACAATTGCAGCAAGACCTCCCTACTTTTATATTCAATCCCCCTCGCTATGAAGGCCAGCATCCCATTCGCCTTCCTGACCATCTGCTGCACCTGCAGGCTGGGTTTTTGCGACTCATGCACAAGGACCCCGAGGTCCCTCTGCACCGTCGCCTGCTGCAGTTTTTCGCCATGTAAGTAATAATCCTTCCTACCATTATTCCTACCAAAGTGGACAACTTCACACTTGCCAACATTAAATTCCATTTGCCAGTTCCTGGCCCATTCATTAGCATGGATTGAGGATTGGCTGTCTAACAGGAAGCAGAGAGTTGGAATAAATGGGTGCTTGTCCGGTTGGCAGTTGGTGACTAGTGGCGTGCTGCAGGGATCGGTGCTGGGGCCTCAACTGTTTACCATATACATAGACAATCTGGAGGAGGGGATCGAGTGTAGGTAACAAAGTTTGCAGATGACACAAAGATGAGTGGGAAAGTAAATTGCATGGAGGACACAGAAAGTCTGCAGAAAGATTTGGATAGGCTGAGTGAGTGGGCAAGGACTTGGCAGATGGAGTATAATGTTGGCAAGGATGAGGTTATCCACTTTGGAAGGAATAATAGTAAAATGGACTATTATTTAAACGATGAAAAATTACAACATGCTACGGTGCAGAGGGACCTGGGGGTCCTTGTGCACGAATCACAAAATCCCAGTCTGCAGGTGCAGCAGGTGGTCAGGAAGGCAAATGGGATGCTGGCCTTTATAGCGAGGGGGATAGAATATAAAAGCAGGGAGGTCTTGCTGCAACTGTACAGGGCACTGGTGAGGCCGCAGCTGGAGTACTGTGTGCAGTTTTGGTCCCCTTATTTAAGAAAGGATATATTAGCTTTGGAGGGAGTGCAGAGAAGGTTCACCCAGTTGATTCCGGAGATGAGGGGGTTAGCTTATGAGGAAAGATTGAGTAGACTGGGCCTGTACTCATTGGAGTTTAGAAGGTTTGAGGGGGGATCTTATAGAGACATATAAGATAACGAAGGGGCTAGACAGGTTAGAAGCAGCGAGGTTATTTCCACTTACAATGGAAACAAGAACAAGGGGGCATAGTCTCAAAATACGGGGGAGTCGATTTAGAACAGAATTGAGGAGGAATTTCTTCTCCCTGAGGATAGTGAATCTTTGGAATTCTCTGCCCAATGAAGCAGTGGAGGCTGCCTCGTTAAATGTGTTTAAGTCACAGGTAGACAGATTTTTGACCAATAAAGGAATTAAGGGTTATGGGGAGCAGGCGGGTAAGTAGAACTGAACCACTATCAGATCAGCCATGATCTTATTGAATGGCGGGGCACACTCAAGGAGCCAGATGGCCTACTCCTGCTCCTAGCTCTTATGTTCTTATGTTATCACAAATTACAGGGGCATCTTGAACAGTTAGGGAAGTGGGATGAGGATTGGCAAATGGATTTCAATACAGATAGGTGTGAGGTGCTGCATTTTGGAAAGTCAGAGTAGGACTTACAGTGAGTGGTAGAGCCTTGGGGAGTGTTGAGGAACAGAGGGACCTAGGAGTATAAGTACATAGTTCATTGAAAGCGGTGTCACAGGTAGACAGAGTGGTGAAGAAGGTGTTTAGCACATTGGCCTTCATCAGACAGGGCACTGAGTGTAGGAGTTGGGACATTATGTTACAGTTGTATACGTTATTGTTGAGGCCGTACTTCAGTATTGTAAACAGTTTTAGTCACCCTGTTATAGCATCGATACTGATAAACTGGAAAGAGTGCAGGGCCTGGGTTACAGGGAGCGGTTGGCCAAGCTAGGCCTTTAGCCCTTGGAATGTAGGAGAATGAGGGGTGATCCTATTGAGGTGCATAAAATCATGAGGGGCAGAGATGGGATGAATACACATAGTCTTTTTTCCAGGAAAGGGGAGCTGAAAATTAGAGGGCATAGGTTAAAGGTGAGAGGGAAAAGATTTAAAAGAGGCCTGAGGGGGTAACTTCTTCATGCAGAGGGTGATGTGTGCATGGAATGAGCTGCCAGAAAAAGTGGCTGAGGCAGATTCAACAGCAACATTTAAAAAACATTTGGATAAGTACATGAATGGGGAAGGATCAGAGTGATATGGGCCAAAGACAGGCAACTGGGACTAGCTGGGAGGGCAGCATGGTTGGCATGGACTGTTTGGGCTGAAGGGCCTGTTTCTGTGCTATATTATTCTGTGTCTCTATAAGATTGGTTCACTAACAAAAAACAGAGGGTACCAGAGATGGGTCTTTTTTTTGGTTGGCAAGATGTAACGAATGGTGTGCCACAGGGGTCAGTGCTGAGGCCTCAACCTTTTTTAGAACTGATTTGGATGAAGGGATTGAAATGGCTACAGTTGCTGATGATACAAAGATAGGTCAGAAGGTAAATTGTGAAGATAATGTAAGGAGACTGCAAGGGGACACAGAGAGGTTAAGTGAGTGAGCAAAGAGCTGGCAAATGGAGGATAATGTGGGTGAATGTGAAATTGTCCATTTTGGCAGGAAGAATAAAGAAAAGCATGTTATTTAAACTGCAAGAAATTTCAGAGCTCTGAGATTCAGAGGGATCTGGGTGTCCTAGTACATTGAATCACAAAAGGTCAGTGAATGATGAAGAAAATGTTATCATTCACTGCGAAGGGATTTGATTATAAAAGTAGGAGGGTTATACTTCAGTTGTATCGGGCACTGGTCACAGAATCTTAGAAGCTTTATACTTGTAGGAGGCCATTCAGCCCCTTGAGTTGCTCTGGCAAGCCAGTCAGTTCAAGGGGAGTTAGGGATGGGCAATAAATGCTGGCCCAGCCAGCAAAGCCCAAACCCCATGACAGGATAAAATATAAACTCCTTGTGGGAACCTCAATCGAACCTCCCTCCCTTACTCTCTCAGGAAGTTCATTACAAACTCCAAACACTCTCTGGGTGAAAGAACCTTTCCTCACATCACTTTTACTCCTTTGGCCAATTCGTTTGAATCTGACCTCTAGTTCTTGATGCTCTTGAGAAGGTACAGTTTCTCACTATTTATCCTGTCCATGTCCCTGGGACCTTGAATATCTCCATCAAGGAAAAAGCAGTCCCAACTTCTCCAATCTATCCTCATAGCTTTGGTACTTTATCCACAATCATTCCTGTGAATCTCCTCTGTACTCCCTCCAGTTCCTTCACATCCTTCCTCAAGAATGGCACCTAGAACTGGGCACAGTCTCCAGATGAGGCCTAACTAGTGTCTTATAAAAGTTGACAGGGAACACATGGTAGGTTGTTGCATAAGATTAAATCTCACAGCATCCAGAATGAGGTAGCCAATTGGATACAAAATTGGCTTCTTGACAGAAGCCAGAGGGTGGTTGTAGAGAGTTGTTTTTCAAACTGGAGGCCTGTGACCAGTGGTGTGCCTCAGGGATCAGTGCTGGGCCCACTGTTATTTGTCATTTATATTAATGATTTGGATGAGAATATAGGAGGCAGGGTTAGTAAGTTTGCAGATGGCACCAAGATTGGTGGCATAGTGGACAGTGAAGAAAGTTATCTCCAATTGCAACGGGATCTTGATCAATTGGGCCAGTGGGCTGACGAATGGCAGATGGAGTTTAATTTAGACAAATGCGAGGTGATGCATTTTGGTCGATTGAACCAGGGCAGGACTTACTCAGTTAATGGTAGGGCATTGGGGAGAGTTACAGAACAAAGAGATCTCGGGGTACAGGTTCATAGCTCCTTGAAAGTGGAGTCACAGGTGGACAGAGTGGTGAAGAAGGCATTCGGCATGCTTGGTTTCATCGGTCAGAACATTGAATACAGGAGTTGGGACGTCTTGTTGAAGTTGTACAAGACATTGGTAAGGCCACACTTGGAATATTGTGTACAATTCTGGTCACCCTATTATAGAAAGGATATTATTAAACTAGAAAGAGTGCAGAAAAGATTTACTAGGATGTTACTGGGACTTTATGGTTTAAGTTATAAGGAGAGGTTCGATAGACTGGGCCTTTTTTCTCTGGAGCGTAGGAAGCTGAGAGGTGATCTTATAGAGGTCTATAAAATAAAGAGGATTGATGGATTGATGGATTGAGTTATGAGGAGAGGCTGGATAGACTGGGACTTTTTTCTCTGGAGTGTAGGAGGCTGAGGGGTGATCTTATAGAGGTCTATAAAATAATGAGGGGCACAGATCAGCTAGATAGTCAATATCTTTTGCTAAAGGTAAGGGAGTCTAAAACTAGAGGGCAGAGGTTTAAGGTGAGAGGGGAGAGATACAAAAGTGTCCAGAGGGGCAATTTTTTCACACAGAGGGTGGTGAGTGTCTGGAACGAGCAGCCAGAGGTAGTAGTAGAGGTGGGGACAAATTTATTTTTTGAAAAACATTTAGTTACATGAGTAAGATGCGTATAGAGGGATATGGGCCAATTGCGAATAGCTTAGTGGTACAAAAATGGCAACATGGACAAGCTATCAGCTGGGGCCCTATACCCTCCTTCTCTCCTTCATGCAGTATTGAGTCTGAACCAGCAGACATTTTAAATTGTTACCTTATTGGTATTTAGTATAGAGTCAGTCACTGGAATTCTACCGTTTTGCCTCCATGGAATCGGAGCAGTTGGATAACAGAAATGTCTGTTGATATTGGGTGAGAATTTCCGGTCTTGTTCGAGTGAGGTCTTAAAATCCTGCCCATAGAATTGCTGCAGAATGAGTCCATGGTGTTAGGGGTAAGACCCTGGCACAGACAGAGGATCGGCTGACTGGCAGAAGGCAGAGAGTGGGGATAAAGGGGTCTTTCTCAGGATGGCAGCCTGTGACTAGTGGGGTGCCTCAGGGGTCTGCGCTGGGACTGCAACTTTTCACAATATACATTAACCATTTGGAGGAAGGAACTGAAGGCACTGTTACTAAGTTTACAGATGATACAGAGATATGTAGAGGGACAGGTAGTATTGAGGAAGCGGGGGGTGCTGCAGAAGGACTTAGACAGGTTCGGAGAGTGGGCAAGGAAGTGGCAGATGGAATATAATGTGGAAAAGTGAGAGGTTATACACTTTGGACGGAGGAATGGAGGCATAGACTATTCTCCAAATGGGGAAATGCTTCGGAAATCAGAAACACAAAGGGACTTGGGAATCCTTGTTCATGATTCTCTTAAGGTTAACGTGCAGGTTCAGTCAGCAGTTAGGAAGGCAAATGCAATGTTAGCATTCATGTCGAGAGGGCTAGAATACAAGAGCAGGGGTGTATTTCTGAGGTTGTATAAGAACATAAGAAATAGGAGCAGGAGTCGGCCACCTAGCCCTTCGAGCCTGCCCCGCCATTCAATAAGATCATGGCTGATCTGAAGTGGATCAGTTCCACTTTCCCGCTTTCTCCCCATAACCCTTAATTCCCCTGTCTATCAGAAACCTATCTACCCGTGACTTAAATATATTTAGCAAGGCAGCCTCCACCACTTCAACGGGCAGAGAATTCCAGAGATTCACCACCCTTTGAGTGAAGAAGTCCCTCCTCAACTCTGATCTAAACCGCCCCCCCCCTCCTTATCTTGAGGCTGTGCCCTCTAGTCCTGCTATCCTTTCTAAGCAGGAAGAATCTCTCTACCTCTACCCTATCCATCCCCTTCATTATCTTATACGTCTCTATAAGATCCGCCCTCATCCTTCTAAACTCCAATGAGTACAGACCCAGTCTATTCAGTCTCTCTTCATAGTCCAACCCCCTCATCTCTGGTATCAGCCTAGTGAACCTCCTCTGCACTCCCTCCAAGGCCAAAATATCCTTTTGCAAATACGGCGACCAAAACTGCATACAGTACTCCAGCTGCGGCCTCACCAGTGCCCTGTACAGTTGCAGCAAGACCTCCCTGCTTTTATATTCTATCCCCCTCGCTATAAAGGCCAGCATCCCATTCGCCTTCCTGACCACCTGCTGCACCTGCAGACTGGGTTTTTGCGATTCGTGCACAAGGACCCCCAGGTCCCTCTGCACTGTAGCATGCTGCAGCTTTTCACCCTTTAAATAATAATCCCTCCCACCATTATTTCTACCAAAGGCTCTTAGCAAGGCACACTTATGATGCTCTGGTCAGACCCCATTTGGAGGATTGTGAGCAGTTTTGGGCCCTGTATCTAAGGAAGGATGTGCCGGCCTTGGAAAGAGTCTAGAGGAAGTTCACGAGAATGATCCCTGGAATGAAGAGCTTGTCGTATGAGGAGTGATTGAAGACTCTGGGACTGTATTCGTTGGAGTTTAGAAGGTGAGGGGGATCTTACTGGAAGTTACAGGATATGGCGAGGCCTGAATAGAGTGGACGTGGAGAGGATATTTCCATTAGTAGGAAAAACTAGAACCAGAGGGCACAACCTCAGGCTGAAAGGACGATCCTTTAAAACAGAGATGGGGAGGAATTTCTTCAGCCTGGGAGCGGTGAATCTGTGGAACTCTTTGCCGCAGAGGAGGCCAGGTCATTGAGTGTCTTTAAGACAGAGATAGGTAGGTTCTTGATTAATAAGGGGATCAGGGGTTATGGGGAAAAGGCAGGAGAATGGGGAGGAGAAAAATATTAGCTACGATTGAATGGTGGAGCAGACTTGATGGGCCGAGTGGCCTATTTCTGCTCCTATGTCTTCTGGACTTATTGCCTTATGGAGGCCATTCAGCCCATTGAATCCACACCAAAAAAGCATCTTAGCCAGACCCCTTCCACCAACCCCGACTCAAATCCTGTAACTGCACTCATTCGTAGCTAATCCACCTAACTTCCTCACCTTTGGACTCTGGGAGGAAACTGGAGCACCCGGAGGAAACCAATGCAGACACAGGGAGAATGTGCAAACTCCACACAGGCAGTGACCCAAGGTCGGAATTGTACCCGGGTCCCTTGTGGTGTGAAGCTGTAATATTTACCACAAAAAAGATTTGCAAAACCCGGAACAGAAGGGCTCTTGCAGCTCTACCTCTCTGGGTCAGATCTGGAACATACATACTCAGGATCAGTGGGATAGGAATGCTCCAATGTGTTTGGCTGAAGCAGCGCATTGAGGCTGTGTCATTAATGCAGTTCCAATTCTAAAGATGTTTGCTAAATAATTGATTCTGTGAAGTATATTTAGAGAGAGATTCTGCCCTGACGCCTGGAGCTGCTGACGCTGTCACTATCAAACAGCAAACCAGCGAATGAAGATTCAGAATGACCTTCACAATCCCAGCAAAAGATCTGTTGTAAGATCATTGGCTGGAATTCTCTGGCCATTCACGCCCTGCCAAGGCTGCAGCGAGAATGGAGAATTTGGCACTCAGTAACATCTCTGTTCATTGCAGCGGGACTGGAAAATCCCGGCTAGCTGCGAGGTCAGAGAATCCGTCTTCATGCTGAATCAGGTGGAGAATGATTGTCTTCTTGCTGATTTATTCAATGTGAAAAGCAGGAATGGTGGTGGAATCTGAACTCAGCATTTGAGGCCAATAATTAGGTCACAGTTTGTAGATTTGATTTGATTTATTATTGTCACGTGTATTAGTATACAGTGAAAAGAATTCTTTCTTGCACGCTATACAGACAAAGCATACCGTTCATAGAGAAAGAAAGGAGAGGGTGCAGAATGTAGTGTTACAGTCACAGCGAGGGTGTAGAGAAAGATCAACTTAATGCGAGGTAGATCCATTCAAAGTCTGACAGCAGCAGGGAAGAAGCTGTTCTTGAGTCAGTCGGTACGTGATCTCAGACTTCTGTATCTTTTTCCCGATGGAAGAAGGTGGAAGAGAGAATGTCCGGGGTGTGTGGGGTCCTTAATTATACCGGCTGCTTTTCCCCGAGGCAGCGGGAAGTGTAGACAGAGTCAATGGATGGGAGGCTGGTTTGTGTGATGGATTGGGGGCTACATTCACAACCTTTTGTAATTCCTTGTGGTCTTGGGCAGAGCAGGAGCCCAGGCCAAGCTGTGATACAGCCAGAAAGAATGCTTTCTATGGTGCATCTGTAAAAGTTGGAGAGACTTTAGTCATTCCAGTCCAAACCTCAGTATATCATCTTTCAGACGGTAATCCAGCAGAGATCCAACCAGTTCCAGCATCTCATTCTTACAGCGAACCCCGGATTAATCACCTCACCCCATTTTTCAGTCTCCATTCCATCAGACAGACATCAGTAATTTAAGATTGAATTAAATTAATGGTTGAACTGACAATCTTAGAAATTGATGTGGAGATGCCGGCGGACTGGAGTAAACACAATAAGAAGTCTCACAACACCAGGTTAAAGTCCAACAACTTTATTTGATAGTAAACCTTGGGTTTTACTATCAAGGTTTACTATCAAATAAACTTGTTGGACTTTAACTTGGTGTTGTGAGGCTTCTAACAATCTCAGAACTTGCCAGGTTAAAGTCCAACAGCTTTATTTGGTATCACGAGCTTTCAGAGCACTGCCCCTTTACCAGGTGAATGGACAATCCAAAGCTGGCATCTCCAAATCATGCCTGGTGATTGGTGCAGAATTCAATGTTTAAATGACAGCATGTTCAGAATGGGCTGGGGCAGGGGGTCAAATTTTGTCTTTTTGTGCTGAAAGAGTTTGAATTAATACAGTCTTTCACAAGAATGGTTTAGAAGGTGATAATTTATGTCCAACCCTCTATTCCAAGTAGAAATCTGCAATGTGTTTGGAAATGGGGTGGAACAATGCTTTGTGAGAATCCTATGGCCGTGGTTACTACTGTCTCTCAGTCAATGGGTAACATCTGCTCCAAATGGGAATTTGTTGTTGTTTTATTTCACACACAATCTCATAGAATTTATCAATGAGTTAAGTTCTGCCCAGCGGACAATGCCGTGTAATGACCTCCGCGCTAGTGTGACATCTATTACAACCTGCATTGATAGGACAGAGAATGATTATCACCCAAGGAGTGGCACAGTGTCCTCAGCGAGGTGGTGGTGGGGGGGGTGGTTTGAGAATTACTATCCCCAGGGGGAAGGGGGATTGACAGTCCCTATCCCTGGGGAGTGGGGGGGAGGGGAACTGAGAGTCCCTGTCCCCGGGAGGTGGGGGGAAGGGGGATTGAGAGTCCCTGTCCCCTTTGGGGGCAGGGAGGTTGAGGGTCCCTATCCCTGGGAGGGGGGAAGGATAGGGTCCCTCAACTACCCCCCCCCTTCCCCCCCATCCCCATAGGGGAGGGGGAGGGGCGAGGGGGATTGAGAGTCTCTATCCTGGGGGGAGTGGGTGGGGTGTTTGAGAGTCTGTATCCCCAGGGTGGGGGATTGAGGTTCCTGTCCCTATGGGGGTTTAAAGGTTCTTGTCCCCAAGGTTTGAGAGTCCTTTTCCCAGTGAGTGAGATCCATCTTCATGCTCTCCGACGCTGCTCCCCGGAATCCATTCTTTACCATGTTGTGTTTGTATTCCAGCCGACTGTTCCAATCCTGGCTGTGTGGAAGTGGAGTCAGACACTGAAGCTGTTAAAGATCGCAAAATGAAACTGAGGTGCATCTCCTGTAAGAAACGTGGGGAAACTGAGGCCACGACAGTTACTGAGTGGTTCTTCCGTCCACGCAAAAATGAATCCTTTTACAAGGTAGGGGCGTTCAGGGCGAGCCGATGTGTGAGCCAGACGTTCAGTGTTTCTGTTCCACTCCTCCAGCCTCTGTAAATGCTGATGGACAGAATGCTTTGAGAATGCTTTCAGTTTGAATGTTTGGGCCAAGAGACATTGTAATTGTGACACCTTCCCTTCAATTGCTACTTTGGGAATGACAAGTTATCCCCAAGTTGTAGTCACTTGGAATCTACAGCTTGTCCTGTTTTCTAACAGGCTCAGAATCACCTGTGGTTATTTACACTCAATGTATGTTTGCCCACGGTAGATAGGCTACTCAGTGAGAGACTAGGAGGTCACTGGCATTTGATACCGTACGCTGGGGTACACTGGGATGTGATACAGTGTGAGGGGATAGAATTGGATCTGTTACAGTGTGCTGGGATGTGATAATTTTGCTGGGATACACTGGGTACCATTACAGTGTTCTGGGATACACTGGGGTGTGAAACAGTGTGCTGGGATACACTGGTATGTGGTGGAATGTGTTGGATACACTTGTGACACAGTAGGTTTTGATACAGTGTGCTGGGATGTGGTACAGTGTGTGGGATAACCTGGGATGATAAACTGGGGTGAGATACGGTCACCGTGGTTTACCACTGGTAGGTCATCCCCCTCAACAGTATCCAATGCATTATATCCCACAAGGGATCCCTGCACTGACTACTTCCTCCCAGCCCTCTCACTGTCACCCATCCATCATCATTCCTGAAGTTCCAGCTCCAGTTCCCTAACGTGGTTTTTGAGGAGCTGGAGATGGATGCACTTCCCACAGGTGAAATCAGCAGGGACACTGATGGCATCCCTCACCTCAAACATCCTGCAGGAGGAATATTGCACTGCCTTCCCTGCCATTCCCTCTAAATAACTTGCGGATAAAACAAGAAAAAGAAAGAGCTTGCCTGATATTCACTCACTCCTTTAGGTTAGAGGGTGGGGGACACTGTAAGTATAGTGTCTCGGGTTTAGGAACTGCCCAACTTATATACAGGCAAAAATAAAACACTTTATTAGGCAAGAATGAGGGAGCATAAGATGGGAGTAGAAACTGTCAGGTGTGGACACAAATGAAAAGTCGAGCTTTTTCAAGGAACAAATACGACATGTCCTTGATAGGTATGTCCCTGGTAGGCAGGGAGGAAATGGCCGAGTGAGGGAACCATGGTTCACAAAAGAGGTTGAATGTCTTGTCAAGAGGAAAAAGGAAGCATATGTAAGGATGAAAAAACAAGGGTCAGTTGGGTTGCTTGAGAGTTACAAGGTAGCAAGGAATGAGTTAAATAAAGGGCTTAGGAGGGCTAGGAGAGGGCATGAGAAGTCCTTGGCGGGTCAGATAAGGGAAAACGCCAAGGCTTTTTACTCTGATGTGAGAAATAAAAGAATGGCCAGGGTGAGGTTAGGGCTAGTCAAGGACAGTAGTGGGAACTTGTGCATGGAGTCAGAAGAGATAGGAGAGAAAATGAACACTTTTCTTCAGTGTTCGCCAATGAGAGGGGCCATGTTTTTGAGGATGAGAGTGTGATACAGGCTGATAGGCTGGAGGAGGTAGATAGAACATAGAACATAGAACAGTACAGCACAGTACAGGCCCTTCGGCCCTGAGTCGAGCTTTGTCCGAAATCAAGATCAAGCTATCCCACTCCCTATCATTCTGGTATGTTCCATGTGCCTATCCAATAACCGCTTGAAAGTTCCTAAAGTGTCCGACTCCACTATCACAGCAGGCAGTCCATTCCACACCCCAACCACTCTCTGAGTGAAGAATCTACCTCAGACATCCCTCCTATATCACCCACCATGAACCTTTATAGTTATGTCCCCTAGTAACAGCTACATTCACCCGAAGAAATAGTCTCTGAGCGTCCACTCTATCTATCCCCCTCATCATCTTATAAACTTCTATTAAGTCGCCTCTCATCCTCCTCCGCTCCAAAGAGAAAAGCCCCAGCTCCCTCAACCTTTCCTCATAAGACCTACCCTCCAAACCAGGCAGCATCCTGGTCAATCCCCTCTGAACTCTCTCCAATGCTTCCACATCCTTCTTATAGTGAGGTGACCAGAACTGCACACAATATTCCAAATGTGGTCCCACCAATGTCCGGTACAGTTGTAACATAACCCCGTGGCTCTTAAACTCAAACCCCCGTTAATAAACGCTAACACACTGTAAGCCTTCTTCACGGCTCTATCCACTTGAGTGGCAACCTTCAGAGATCTGTGGATATGAACCCCAAGTTCTCTCTGTTCCTCCACATTCCTCAGTGTTAAGTTTGTTTTTCGCGAGACTCTTCCGTCCTTGATATAAAGGCAAACACCAATTGCTGTCTGGTTCAAAAGCTCTTTATTCTTCTTACATATGCAAGCTGGCAAACCTTTGTACGTAACTTCTGCCCAGTGCTGGGAATCAGGTAGCAAAGGTGCGCTGAATAATGCAACAGTCCTCCTTTATGTAGCTGTTATAATCCTTCAGATCACATGCGATCTGATACAATATAGCTAATCACAAGCCACCCTTTGTTCTAGTCAGGTTAACCATATCAGAGTGGATAAATCCCCAGGACTGGACAGGGTATTCCCACAGACCTTGAGGGACTCTAGTGTTGAACTTGCAGGGGCCCTGGCAGACATATTTAAAATGTCAGTATTCACGGGGGAGATGCCGGGTGATTGGAGGGAGGCTCATGTTGTTCCGTTGTTTAAAAAAGGTTCCAAAAGAAATGCGGGAAATTACAGTCCAGTAAGTTTGACATCGGTGGTTGGCAAGTTATTGGAAGGTGTGATAAGATCTACAAATATTTGGATAGACAGGGTCTTATTAGGGAGAGTCAACATGGCTTTGTGCGTGGTAGGTCATGTTTAACCAATCTATGAGAGATTTTCGAGGAGGTTACCAGGAAAGTGGATGAAGGGAAGGTGGTGGATGTTGTCTACATGGATTTCAGCAAGGCCTTTGACAAGGTCCCTCATGGGAGGTTAGTTAGGAAGGTTCAGTTGCTAGGTATACATGGGGAGGTAGTAAATTGTATTAGACACTGGCTCAATGGAAGAAGCCAGAGAGTGGTTGTGGAGGATTGCTTCTAGAACATGGAACATAGAACACTACAGCACAAACTGGCCCTTCGGCCCACAAGTTGCGCCGATCATATCCATACCTACCAGGCCTATCTAAAGCTCACAATCCCATTAAATCCCATATACTCATCCAGAAGTCCCTTAAAAGACACCAGCAAGTTTGCCTCTACCACCACCGACGGCAGCTAATTCCACTCACTCACCACCCTCTGAGTGAAGAACTTACCCCTGACATCTCCTCTGAATGGAAGCCTGTGACTAGTGGAGTGCCGCAGGGATCAGTGCTGGGTCCATTGTTGTTTGTCATCGATATCAATGATCTGGATGATAATGTGGTAAATTGGATCAGCAAATTTGCTGATGATACAAAGATTGGAGGTGTAGTGGACAGTGAGGAAGGGTTTCAAAGCTTGCAGAGGGATTTGGACCAACTAGAAAAATGGGCTGAAAAATGGCGTCAGCTGGAATTTAACGCAGACAAGTGTGAGGTATTGCACTTTGGAACAACAAACCAAAGTAGAACGTACAGGGTAAATGGTAGGATTCTGAAGAGTGCAGTTGAACCGAGGGATCTGGGAATACAGGTACAGAATTCCCTAAAAGTGACGTCACAGGTGGATAGGGTGGTAAAGAGAGCTTTTGGTACATTGGCCTTTATAAATCGGAGTATCGAGTATAAAAGTTGGAGTGTTATGGTAAGGTTATATAAGGCATTGGTGAGGCTGAATTTAGAATATTGTGTACAGTTTTGGTCACCTAGTTACAGGAAGGATGTAAATAAGACTGAAAGAGTGCAGAGAAGGTTCACAAGGATGTTGCCGGGACTTGAGAAGCTGAGTTACAGAGAGAGATTGAATAGGTTAGGACTTTATTCCCTGGAGAATGAGGGGAGATTTGATAGAGGTGTATAAGGTGAGATGGGTATAGATAGAGTGAATGCAAGCAGGCTTTTTCCACTGAGGCTAGGGGAGAAAAAACCCAGAGGGCATGGGTTAAGGGTGAAAGGAGAAAAGCTTAAACGGAATATTAGGGGGGGGCTTCTTCACGCAGAGTGTGGTGGGAGTGTGGAATGAGCTGCCGGATAAAGTGGTAAATGTGGGGTCACTTTTAACATTTAAGAAAAACTTGGGCTGGTACATGGATGAGAGGGGTGTGGAGGGATATGGTCCAAGAGCAGGTCAGTGGGACTAGGCAGAAAAATGGTTCAGCACAGACAAGAAGGGCCAAAAGGCCTGTTTCTGAGCTGTAATTTTCTATGGTTCTATGGTTTCTAAGGTCATAATATCGTTATGTTGAAAGAAAGAGAACTGTTAAAGGGTAAATTCATTAATCACAGATGTCTTAAACCTTTTTGCTTCGGTCTTCACGGAGGAGGACGTGAATAATTTGCCGGGTGTTAGAGATGGAAAGGTGGTAGGACTGGAGGGTCTTAATGACATTACTGTTACTAGAGAGGCGGTGCTCGACAGACTGGAGGGGCTGATTGTGGACAAGTCGTCAGGACCGGATGGAATGCATCCGAGGGTTCTGAAAGAAATGGCGGAGGTGATAGTGGATGCCTTGGTGGTTATTTTCCAGACGTCGCTGGATTCCGGGGAAGTGCTGGAAGATTGGAAAATGGCTAATGTTACGCCATTGTTTAAGAAGGGTGCCAGGCAAAAGGCAGGGAATTATAGGCCGGTTAGTTTAACGTCTGTTGTAGGTAAAATGTTAGAATCCGTCATCAAGGAGGAAATAGTGAGGCATCTTGAGGGGAATTGCTTGATAGAGCAGACGCAGCACGGTTTCGTTAAGGGGAAGTCGTGTCTGACAAATTTACTGGAGTTCTATGAGGATGTGTCTAGGGCAGTGGATAGAGCAGAGCTGGTGGATGTGGTCTTTCTTGATTTTCAGAAGGCGTTTGACAAGGTACCGCACAAGAGGTTATTGCAGAAGGTCAGGGGACATGGAGCTGGGGGTAGGGTGTTAGCGTGGATAGAGGATTGGCTGTCAAATAGGAGGCAGAGAGTGGGGGTCAATGGGTGCTATTCGGATTGGCGGTTGGTGACTAGTGGAGTGCCCCAGGGGTCGGTGCTGGGGCCTCAGCTATTTACCATTTATATAGATGATCTGGAGGAGGGAACCGAGTGTATGGTGTCGAAATTTGCTGATGACACCAAGATTGGTGGAACGGCAAATTGTGCGGAGGGTGTGGAGAGTCTGCAGAAGGATCTAGATAGGCTGGGCAAATGGGCCAGGAACTGGCAAATGGAATTTAATGTTGGCAAGTGGGACGTGGTCCACTTTGGTAGGAATAATGGTAGGAAGGATTATTACTTACGTGGCGAAAAACTGCAGCAGGCGACGGTGCAGAGGGACCTCGGGGTCCTTGTGCATGAGTCGCAAAAACCCAGCCTGCAGGTGCAGCAGGTGGTCAGGAAGGCGAATGGGATGCTGGCCTTCATAGCGAGGGGGATTGAATATAAAAGTAGGGAGGTCTTGCTGCGGCTGTATAGGGCATTGGTGAGGCCGCAGCTGGAGTACTGTGTGCAGTTTTGGACGCCGCACCTGCGCAAGGATATTTTGGCCTTGGACGGAGTGCAGAGGAGGTTTACTAGGCTGATACCGGAGTTGAGGGGATTGAGCTATGAGGAGAGGCTGAATAAACTAGGCTTGTACTCGTTGGAGTTTAGAAGAATGAGGGGAGATCTCATTGAGACATATAAGATGATGAATGGGATGGATAGGATAGAGGTGGAGAGACTCTTCCCGCTCAGAAAGGACAGTAGGACTAGGGGGCACAGCCTCAAGATAAAGGGGGGGCGGTTTAGAACGGAGTTGAGGAGGAACTTCTTCACTCAAAGGGTGGTGAATCTCTGGAATTCTCTGTCCGTTGAAGTGGTGGAGGCTACCTCGCTAAATATTTTTAAGACGTGGGTTGATGGGTTTTTGATAAGAGAGGGGATTAAGGGTTATGGGGAGAGGGCCGGAAAGTGGAACTGAGCCATGACAGATCAGCCATGATCTTATTGAATGGCGGGGCAGGCTCGAGGGGCTAGATGGCCTACTCCTGCTCCTATTTCTTATGTTCTTAAATCAATTCAGAAGTTCTTAGTTGCATGTGATGTTAACCATGAAAATCTCATTCCCTCCTTTTATCATTTCATGATAATTTTAACCTTTAGAGAGGAGTTTGTGCTCTGTTATAGGCCAGGCAGCGACAAACACATTGTAGCAAGAACAGTAATAAGCAAACCACCAGAATAATGATTGCCAAATGAATTATCATTCCTCCTCAGTCTCCAAAGAGGTTACCAAAGGGCCACCAGCCAGGGGGATTATGGTCCTTAAAGTTCTACCCCTCAGTTCTAATTTTGTCATCCGTCTTTCTCATGTGCTCAGTTATATCAATGATATTGTGGGAGGAGTCTGGAATGTATGTACAGCACTCAGAACCTATTAGGGAGCAGGTGCCTCCGGTAGCTGCCAACAAATAATCTAAAGCCATTTGATTTTGAAGTACCACCGTCTGTACAGCTATGACTTTAGCTGAAACTTTGGAGATAGTGGTGCTGACATCCTCTAAATCCATCCGCAGTATCATTAGCTATTTTCTCAAGCGCTGATGCCATATTGATCAGCTCTCGAGCTGCCCTTGCTGTCCCATAGGCAGGAAAGGCTATCATCCAAAATTGCTCAGCTCTGGTGATGGCCTGATCTCAGCAGGTATATCTCGGGGTGGACATGCAGGGAGTCATAATGTCGGACACAGGGGACCACATACGCTGGATAGCAAGATCCAGACCAGTCCCAGGGAAGCCAGGGATAGGCGTTATTTCCACAGACAAAATAGGTGCCATTGTACGCTACCATGTCGTTTAATAGAACTAGGTCGACACCGAATGGAGCTCCCACAGTAATCCAAGATGATTTGGCTGTAGGGCAATGGACTTTAGGCCTTAGCTTTACCATACTATTGTTTAAGAAAGGAAATAGGAATGACCCTGATAATTATAAGCCGGTTAGTCTTACCTCAATGGTCGGTAAGTTAATGGAAAGGGTCCTGAGAGATAGGATTTATGATCATTTGGAAAAATGCAGTTTAATCCAAGATAGTCAGCACGGATTTGTGAGGGGTAAGTTTGATTGAAATCTTTGAGGAGGTAACTAAGTGTGTGGACGAAGGTAGAGCTATTGATGTCGTTTCCATGGATTTTAGTAAGGCATTTGATAAGGTTCCCCATGGTAGGCTCATGAAGAAAGTGAGGTGTGGGATAGAAGGAAATTTGGCCGATTGGATAAGTAACTGGCTGTATCATAGAAGACAGAGGGTGGTGGTGGAGGGAAAATTTTCAGACTGGAGGCCAGTTACCAGCGGTGTACCACAGGGGTCAGTGCTGGGTCCTCTGCTATTTGTGATTTTTATCAATGACTTGGAAGAGGGGGCTGAAGGGTAGGTTAGTAAATTTGTTGATGGCACTGAGATTGGTGGAGTAGTGGATGAGGTGGAGGGCTCTTGCAGGCTGCAAAGAGACACTGATAGGATGCAGAGCTGGGCCGAAAAGTGGTAGATGGAGTTTAACCCTGATAAGTGTGAGGTGATTCATTTTGGTAGGACAAACTTGAATGCGAATTACAGGGTCAACGGCAGGATTCTGAAGAATATAGAGGAACAGAGAGATCTTGGGGTCCATATCCACAGATCTCTGAAGGTTGCCACTCAAGTGGATAGAGCCGTGAAGAAGGCTTATAGTGTGTTAGCGTTTATTAACAGGGGAAACTATACAGGACATTGGTGAGATCACATTTGGAATATTGTGTGCAGTTCTGGTCACCTCATTGTGAAAATGATGTGGAAGCATTGGAGAGAGTGCAGAGGAGATTTACCAGGATGCTGCCTGGTTTGGAGGGTAGGTCTTATGAGGAAAGGTTGAGGGAGTTGGGGCTTTTCTCTTTAGAGCGGAGGAGGATGAGAGATGACTTAATAGAGGTTTAATATGATGAGAGGGATTGATAGAGTGGACGTGCAGAGACTATTTCCTCCGGTGGATGAAGCTGTTACTAGGGGGCATAACTATAAGGTTCATGGTGAGAGATATAGGAGGGATGTCCGAGGTAGATTCTTCACTCGGAGTGTTGTTGGGGTGTGGAATGCACTGCCTGCTGTGATAGTGGAGTCGGACACTTTAGGAACTTTCAAGCGGTTGTTGGATAGGCACATGGAGCACTCCAGAAGGATAGGGAGTGGGAGAGCTTGATCTTGGTTTTGGACATTGAGGGCCGAAGGGCCTGTACTGTGCTGTAATGTTCTAGGTTCTATACAATGCGCTGGGATGCATTGGAATGGGATACAGTGTGCTGGGACACACTGGTGTGTGAAACAGTGTGAAGGGATAGAATAGGATCTGTTACAGTGTGCTGGAATACACTGGGATGTGATACAGTGTGCTGGGATTCACTGGGATGTGATACAGTGTGCTGGGATTCACTGGGATGTGATACAGCGTGCTGGAATGTGGTACAGTCTGCTGGAATTCACTGGGGTGTGATACAGTGTGCTGGGGTACCCTGGGATGTGATACAGTGTGCAGAGTTACACTGGGATGTGATACAGTGTGCTAGGATGCACTGGAATGTGATACAGTGTGCTGGAATGCACTGGAATATGATACGCTGTGTTGGCATTCACTGGGATGTGATACAGTGTGCTGGGATTCACTGGGATGTGATGCAGTGTGCTGGGATACAGTGGAATGTGATACAGTGTGTTGGGATGTTATACTGTGTGCTGGGATTCACTGGGTTGTGATACAGTATGCTGGGATTCACTGGGATCTGTTACAGTGTGCTGGGATTCACTGGGATAGAACACAGAGAACATAGAACATAGAAAAACTGCAACACAAACAGGCCCTTTGGCCCGCAAGTTGCGCTGATCATGTCCCTACCTACTAGGATTACCTATAACCCTCTATCTTACTAAGTTCCATGTACTCATCCAAAAGTCTCATAAAAGACCCTATCAAATCCACCTCCACCACCATTGCCGGCAGCCGATTCCACTCACCCACCACCCTCTGAGTGAAAAATTTACCCCTGACATCTCCTCTGTACCTACTCCAAACACCCTAAACCTGCGTCCTCTTGTGGCAGCCATTTCAGCCCTGGGAAAAGCCTCTGAGAATCCACTTGATCAATACCGCTCGACATCTTATACACCTCTATCAGGTCACCTCTCATCCTTCGTCTCCCCAAGGATAAAGACCAAGCTCTCTCAACCTATCCCCATAAGGTATGCCGCCCAATCCAGGCAATATTCTTGTAAATCTGCTGGGATACGCTGGGAGGTGATGCAGGGTGCTGGGATACACTGGGATGTGATACAGGGTGCTGGTATATACTGGGAGGTGATACAGGGTGCTGGGATATACTGGGATGTGATACAGGGTGCTGGGATACACTGGGATGTGATACAGGGTGCTGGTATATACTGGGAGGTGATACAGGGTGCTGGGATATACTGGGATGTGATACAGGGTGCTGGGATACACTGGGATGTGATACAGGGTGCTGGGATACACTGGGAGGTGATGCAGGGTGCTGGGATATACTGGGATGTGATACAGGGTGCTGGGATACACTGGGAGGTGATACAGGGTGCTGGGATATACTGGGATGTGATACAGGGTGCTGGGATACACTGGGATGTGATACAGGGTGCTGGGATATACTGGGAGGTGATGCAGGGTGCTGGGATATACTGGGAGGTGATACAGGGTGCTGGGATATACTGGGAGGTGATACAGGGTGCTGGGATATACTGGGAGGTGATACAGGGTGCTGGGATACACTGGGATGTGATACAGGGTGCTGGGATATACTGGGAGGTGATACAGGGTGCTGGGATACACTGGGATGTGATACAGGGTGCTGGGATATACTGGGAGGTGATGCAGGGTGCTGGGATACACTAGGAGGTGATGCAGGGTGCTGGGATACACTGGGAGGTGATACAGGGTGCTGGGATACACTGGGAGGTGATGCAGGGTGCTGGGATATACTGGGAGGTGATACAGGGTGCTGGGATACACTGGGAGGTGATACAGGGTGCTGGGATACACTGGGAGGTGATGCAGGGTGCTGGGATATACTGGGATGTGATACAGGGTGCTGGGATACACTGGGATGTGATACAGGGTGCTGGGATACACTGGGAGGTGATGCAGGGTGCTGGGATACACTGGGAGGTGATATAGGGTGCTGGGATACACTGGGATGTGATACAGGGTGCTGGGATACACTGGGAGGTGATGCAGGGTGCTGGGATACACTGGGATGTGATACAGGGTGCTGGGATATACTGGGATGTGATACAGGGTGCTGGGATACACTGGGAGGTGATACAGGGTGCTGGGATACACTGGGAGGTGATACAGGGTGCTGGGATACACTGGGAGGTGATGCAGGGTGCTGGGATACACTGGGAGGTGATACAGGGTGTTGGGATACACTGGGATGTGATGCAGGGTGCTGGGATACACTGGGATGTGATGCAGGGTGCTGGGATACACTGGGAGGTGATGCAGGGTGCTGGGATACACTGGGATGTGATGCAGGGTGCTGGGATACACTGGGATGTGATGCAGGGTGCTGGGATACACTGGGAGGTGATGCAGGGTGCTGGGATACACTGGGATGTGATGCAGGGTGCTGGGATACACTGGGATGTGATACAGGGTGTTGGGATACACTGGGATGAGCTATTCCTGCCTCGTTCCCCAATATCTGATCCTGACATTCGGAAATCAATAGCATGAGATCATTCATATCATGTTTAAAGATATCTTGAGGAAATTTTCCCAGTCTGCTGAGGATCCCTGCTGGGCACTAAGGTCTCTGTGAGTATCCCACTGCCAGAATTCCGGCACCATCGGCTCAGCACCAGGAATTGTACGGAGCTGTAGGATCTCTGGAGATGAGATTTTGTATCCCGTTCATGGGCCTGCCCACACCGCCACCTCTTCCCCCACATCCCACCAGGAGTGTGTCACTGTAGCGGGTGAGTCTGGTGGTCAGGAAGAAGGGGGTGCCCCCTATGCGGTGCCAGCCTGGCTTCCTGGCACTGTCCACCAGTCATCAGTCAGTGCCAAATGAGTGGGGCCAGAGGGGGGGGGGGTCTATAAGGGGATGTGATTGGTGGGGTTGAGGGGGTCCTGCTGGCACTTTGCATGTGGGATTGTAGGCAGAGGGAAGATGGTCAATTATTGAGCCATAGCGGGGGGGTACACAGCCAGCGGCGATATGGGGTCATGGGGGGGGTACACAGCCAGCGGCGATATGGGGTCATGGGGGGGTACACAGACAGTGATATGGGGTCATGGGGGGTACACAGACAGTGACATGGGGTCATTGGGGGGGTACACAGACAGTGATATGGGGTCATGGGGGGGGTACACACAGACAGCGATATGGGGTCATGGGGGGGCACACACAGACAGTGATATGGGGTCATGGGGGGTCATGGGGGGGCACACACAGACAGTGATATGGGGTCTTGGGGGGGTACACACAGACAGTGATATGGGGTCATGGGGGGGCACACACAGACAGTGATATGGGGTCATGGGGGGGCACACACAGACAGTGATATGGGGTCATGGGGGGGCACACACAGACAGTGATATGGGGTCATGGGGGGGCACACAGACAGCGATATGGGGTCATGGGGGGGCACACACAGACAGCGATATGGGGTCATGGGGGAGTACACAGACAGCGGCGATATGGGGTCATGGGGGGGCACACACAGACAGCGATATGGGGTCATGGGGGGGTACACAGACAGCGGCGATATGGGGTCATGGGTGGGTACACACAGACAGCGATATGGGGTCGGGGGGGCACACACAGACAGCGATATGGGGTCATGGGGGGGCACACACAGACAGCGATATGGGGTCATGGGGGGGTACACAGACAGTGATATGGGGTCATGGGGGTGTACACACAGACAGTGATATGGGGTCATGGGGGGGTACACAGACAGTGATATGGGGTCATGGGGGTGTACACACAGACAGTGATATGGGGTCATGGGGGGGTACACACAGATAGCGATATAGGGTCATGGGGGGGTACACACAGACAGTGATATGGGGTCATGGGTGGGTACACACAGACAGCGATATGGGGTCATGGGGGGGTACACAGACAGTGATATGGGGTCATGGGGGTGTACACACAGACAGTGATATGGGGTCATGGGGGGGTACACACAGATAGCGATATAGGGTCATGGGGGGGTACACACAGACAGTGATATGGGGTCATGGGGGTTACACACAGACAGTGATATGGGGTCATGGGGGGGCACACACAGACAGCGATATGGGGTCATGGGGGGTACACACAGACAGCGATATGGGGTCATGGGGGGGTACACACAGACAGCGATATGGGGTCATGGGGGGGTACACACAGACAGCGATATGGGGTCATGGGGGGGTACACACAGACAGCGATATGGGGTCATGGGGGGTACACAGACTGTGATATGGGGTCATGGGGGGGTACACACAGACAGCGATATGGGGTCATGGGGGGGTACACACAGACAGCGATATGGGGTCATGGGGGGGCACACACAGACAGCGATATGGGGTCATGGGGGGGCACACACAGACAGCGATATGGGGTCATGGGGGGGTACACACAGACAGCGATATGGGGTCATGGGGGGGTACACACAGACAGCGATATGGGGTCATGGGGGGAAACATAGACAGTGATAATGAGGTCATGGGGGGGTACACACAGACAGCGATATGGGGTCATGGGGGGGTACACACAGACAGTGACATGGGGTCATGGGAGGTACACACAGACAGCGATATGGGGTCATGGGGGGGTACGCAGACAGTGATATGGGGTCATGGGGGGTACACAGACAGTGATATGGGGTCATGGGGGGTACACAGACAGTGATATGGGGTCATGGGGGGGCACACACAGACAGCGATATGGGGTCATGGGGGGGCACACACAGACAGCGATATGGGGTCATGGGGGGGCACACACAGACAGTGATATGGGGTCATGGGGGGGCACACACAGACAGCGATATGGGGTCATGGGGGGGCACACACAGACAGTGATAATGAGGTCTTGGGGGGGCACACACAGACAGCGATATGGGGTCATGGGGGGGTACACACAGACAGCGATATGGGGTCATGGGGGGGGCACACACAGACAGCGATATGGGGTCATGGGGGGGTACACACAGACAGCGATATGGGGTCATGGGGCGGTACACAAACAGTGATATGGGGTCATGGGGGGCACACACAGACAGTGATATGGGGTCATGGGGGGGTACACACAGACAGCGATATGGGGTCATGGGGGGGTACACAGACAGTGATATGGGGTCATGGGGGGCACACACAGACAGCGATATGGGGTCACGGGGGGGGTACACACAGACAGTGATATGGGGTCATGGGGGGGCACACACAGACAGTGATATGGGGTCACAGGACTGGCCAGCGATTGGGCCCCGGGGGGAGGGTGGGTTCACAGACAGCGATGTGGAGACATGGGACTGGTCAGTGATCCAGGACACCGGCAGTGCAGGACTACAGCACACACAGCGATCTTGGAGCTGACTGTGGGCTATTCAGCTGTCGGCTTCTCCAGCGGGAATAGGCCCCATCCCGGATTTTCATCACAAATCAGTCTGATGCTCTCTGCAAGACAGAATGTGGGAGATTCATTTTGAAATTCCCTTTGAAAAACCAGTGTGATCTACTCCAGTTTTTACCCAAATTCGACACTATGGGAGAATCCCATGAATTACCAGTACCTTCCCTTTGCTTAGCGATCAACATTGTGAATTTAAATCACTTTTCACAACAAGTTTTGAACCAGCTCCAATCTGTTTTCTCAATCATATTCCTGCACCGGAATTTTACCCCCCGCCACGGGAATCGGAATGGACAGAAATTCCCATTGATCTTGGGTGGGATTTCACGGTTTCGGGATGAGCAAAGCCATAAAATCCCAGCCTGGAGTTTTCAATCTCCCATAGGGTTTGCAAGCCAGACTGATGGCACCTTAGAGACATGAGGAGTTAGTTCAGCATCTGTTCAGAGATCACCATGGTGAGTATCAACAACACTTTAGCAACAGATTGAGGAAGCAGAATGAAGGAAGACAAGAAAGTGCATTCCCTGAAAGAGAAAACGGAAGAGATTTTTAATATTCATTCACAGGATGTGTGTGTCGCTGGCCAGCCCCAACATTTACCCCTATCCTTAATTACCCCTCGGGATGGTGGACGGCGGGGGGGGGGGGGTGAGCCGCCATCTTGAACCCACTGCAGTCCCCGTGTGGTGTAGGTACACCCACAATGCTGTTAGGGAGGGAGTTCCAGGATTTTGACCCAGCGGCAGTGAAGGAACGGCCGATATATTTCCAAGTTGGGATAGTGAGGGGAACCTTGATGGATTCAGGTGAAGATTCCTCTCTGGAGGATAATCTGAGGCAAAAGAAGATAAAGTCAGCATTTCATTGATGCATTCAGTGGAACTGAGTCCTGAAGACTGCTCAGCCAACAGAAACACAACTATTAAGATGCATCGTCAATGAAGGAATCATTCTCCACCTCAGCCTCCAAGAGATCTTTCCGTCTTGCCAGAGATTCACATTCATTACTCTCAGCAGTTAATTCAGGTCCTGCAGATTCTACAGGTCTTGATCTGCTGCCAAGTTTTCTCTCCCCATCTCTGGCCTCTTTGAATCATCACTTCAATTTCTGCTCTGGCTTCTGGATAGTGCCTCAGTGAGAAAAAGGAACTTTATGAGTGTAGAATCTACACAACTTCTAAAGGCAGAATTTCCACTGCTTCTAAACAGAAGGTTTAATGTCCGTCACAAGGAAGACAATTGCTGGAATTTTCTGGCAGACCACACCAGCAGGATTCCTTGGTCCTGAGGCAGTGAACAGAGATTTGCTGAGTGCAGGAATCTCTCTCCTGGATTTCAGTGGCAGCGGGAGAAAATTCCAGCCAATGAATCATTCAAATATTCAGCAGGATGAAATTTTTCCAGGGTTCCTGGAGGGAGCCAATGTCGCTGTGCCTCAACCTTCCCTCACCCCACCCAAAACCCCAATCTCCGCATCCCTGCACCACCCCCCCGCCGATCTCTGCCCTTCCTCCCAGCAGTTCCAACCATCCCCCCCCCCCCCCCCCCATAGCCCCAAACCTCCCAGTTTGTGTAATAATTGGATGAGTAGGTCCCAAAACTGAACCCCGGCTCAAAAGACCAGTGCTGCTATGTAGTTTCAATAAATGTGGAATCACAAAGTTACCAGTTAGCTGTGAACAAAAATTCCAAGTGCTGAATTGACATAAAAACTGGGTTTTTCAACGGGATTTTAAAAGTGAATCTCTCCCACTCTGCAGACTGCCTCAGTGTAAATCAGTGCAGAAATCAGGGGACGGGTCCGATTCCTGCTGGAGAGGCGGCAGCACATCATTGAGTGCGCCACTGTGCAGGGCTCGATTTGTCGGTGCCGAGGTCGGCACATACACAATAGCCCCACACAGCCGGCCTCCCGATCCCCACATCGCCAACTGTGCCACCCCTCGCCATCCCATCAAATGCTGGCCTCCCAAACATGCCCGGACCAGCAGAGGCCATGGGAGATTCACCGCTCCCCCCATTCTGCCTCAATGCTCAGCCCTGATCTCCTGATCCCCCGCAGCCCCGACCTCCTCCCCCGACCCCCCCCGCAGCCCCTCCCCCCTCCCCCGACCCCCCCCCCGCAGCCCCGACTCCCCCTCCCCTGCAGCCCCGACCCCCCCTCCCCCGCAGCCCTGACCCCCCCCCGGCCCCCCTCCCCGAACCCCCCCCCCCCCGCAGCCCCGCCTCTCCAGCCCCGACCACCCCTCTCCAGCCCTGACACTCCCTGCAGCCCCAACCCCTCAGACGGCTCAAAGAATTCAGTTCCGGATCCACTAATGGGATTGAAAACAAATTTGAATTGATTCAGTTCCACGCGGATTCCCAGCACTGGAAACCTGACGCTGGGAGGCTGTGGTGCCCAGCAGGGACCCTGCTCAATGGCCCCCCGCTTGAGTCCCCTAACTCACTGAGCTCCAAAAGCAGCACACAGCTGGAAGAATTGCCTTAGAAAAGTTTGACTCTAATACAATACTCCTTCGCTCCCACTTATCATCACAAATATTCTCAGATTTTAAAGCTAACACAGGCTACAAAATCTACCTTTTGCTAAAATGTTTTCAGTAAAATACACAGGTATTGCAAACCAGCACTCGATTGTAGTCAGACACACCTCACTCTGAAACCAAGTGGAAGATGTCACCCAAACGAATTTCCATGGATTGTTCCACAAATTTCCCCCAGATGAATGTACCAAACTCTATTCTCAAAAAAACTTCTTTTAAATGTTGCTTTTCCACTGCCATTTTCAGCAAGGATCTCCTTCCATGATTCCCAACTCTCCTTCCAGTATTCCTTCATCATGAGTAGCCACATGCATTCAAGGTTACACACAAACTCTCAGTTACTCAGCCTCGAACAAAATACTGTCATTTCAAAGACTGGAAATAAGAAAGCCCACACTGTGCTTGCTTCAAAAATCTGGCTTTTCAGAGACTGTTTCACCCAGGTTTACGTTTGCAGCCCGGTCTTTGACCTCAATCAATTGTGACCTGCTCGAATTCCAGTTCCTGTTTTCCTTTCAACTTCAATCTTCCTGGAACTTTCTCTTTTCGTTCCCTAGAGTGAAATCTGAACTCAGTGTTGAGAACATTGAGATCTCTTCTGGGGCTCTGAGTAACTTCTCCAGCCTCAGGACAATGTTGGAATAACATATCGGCCACCTGGGAATATCAGAATTGAAGATGCTAGAGTTACGTTTGGTGGCCAGGTCTTGACTCAGACATCAAAGACTTGGTGAAGTCATGTGATCTACATCAGAGAAACCAAAAGTTCTCACCCTTAGACACCCTCCACCCATGGGAGTGACCTGGCAGGCCATGGCTGTATGTTCATGTGGACTTTGCTGGTCTCTTTCCAGATTCTACATTCCTAATCATCGTGGAAGCGCACTCCAAATAGTTGGAGGTGCATCACATGGCTCCAAGACAATTGAGAAAATGCAGCAAAGCTTTAGCGTACATGGAATTCCAGAAGTCCCGGTTTCCAATAACAACATGGCTTCAACTGGTGACGATTTACAGAACTCTGTTCTCTCTAATGGTATCTGACACGTTGGGACTGCACCTTATCACCCGTCGTCCAATAAAATGGGCAGTTCAAATCTCCAAAAATGACATGAGAAAGCAAGCAGCAGAACCCATGGAGACCAAACTTGTACAATGTTTGTTTGATTACAGGATCATCCCACACACAACAGGTATTGTTCCAACAGAACTATTGATGGGGTGATGATTTCGAACTAGACTGAGCCAACTATTCCCAAACGTGGAGGGGAGGGTGGAGTCAAGAAAACCAAAAAAAATGATTCTGCAAGGACAGAAAAAACTTTTACAACGGGTAATTCAGTTTATGTCAGGAACTTTGGGAATGGTCCCAGTTGGGTCCCTGGGATCATTATGAAGAAAAGGAAGCATTTGTCAAGGCTAGGAGGCTGGGAACACATGGAGCAAGTATAGAATACAAGGAAAGTAGGAAGAAACTTAAGGAAGGAGTAAGGAGGGCTAAAAGGGGTCACGAAAAGTCATTGGCCAGCAGGCTTAAGGAAAATCCCAAGGCTTTTTATACATATATAAAGACCAAGAGGGTAGCCAAGGAGAGGGTTGGCCCACTCAAGACAAGGGAGGGAATCTATGCATGGAACCAGAGGAAATGGGTAAGGTATTAAAGGAGTATTTTGCATCGGTATTCAACAAAGTGAAGAACTTAGTGGATGATGAGTCTGGGAAGGGGTGTGTAGATAGTTTAGGTCATGTTGAGATCAAAAAGGAGGAGGTATTGGGGTTCTTGAGAAACATTAAGGTAGACAAGTCCTCAGGGCTTGATGGGATATACCCCAGAATACTGAGAGGCAAGGGAGGGAAATTGCTGGGGCTTTGAGGGAAATCTTTGTATCCTCACTGGCAAAGAGGAGGCCTCAGAGAAAAGCCAACATTGTTCCTTTGTTTAAGAGGGATAGCAAGGGTAATCCAGGTAATTACAGGCTGGTGAGCCTTATGTCAGTGGCAGGGAAATTATCAGAGAGGATTCTTCGAGAAAGGATTTACTTCCACTTGCAAATAAGTGGACATATTAGCGAGAGGCAACATGGTTTTGTGAAGGGGAAGTTATGTCTCATTAACTTGATCAAGTTTCTGAGGAAGTGGCGAAGCTGATTGATGAGGGTAGGGCGGTGGATGTTGTCTACATGGACTTCAGTAAGGCCTTTGACAAGGTCCCTCATGGCAGACTGGTGCAGAAGGTGAAGTTGCACGGGATTAGAGGTGAGCTGGCAAGGTGGATACAAAACTGGCTCGGTCAAAGAAGACAGAGGGTAGCAGTGGAAGGGTGTGTTTCTGAATGGAGGGCTGTGACAAGTGGTGTTCCTCAGGGATCAGTGCTGGGACCTTTGCTGTTTGTAATATATAGAAATGATTTGGAGGAAAATATAACTGGTTTGATTAGTAAGTTTGTGGCTGACACAAAGATTGGTGGAATTACAGATAGCGATGGAGACCATCAGAGGATACAGCAGGATATAGATCAGTGGATATAGGTCAGTTAGAAACTTGGGCGGAGAAATGGCAGATGGAGTTTAATCCAGACAAATGTGAGGTAATGCATTTTGGAAGGTCTAATACAGATAGGAAATATACAGTAAATGGCAGAACCCTTAAGGGTATTGATAGGCAGAGGGATCTGAGTGTGCAGGTATACAGGGCAGTGAAAGTGGCAATGCAGGTGGAGAAGGAAGTCAAGAAGGCATACGGTATGCTTGCCTTCATCGGCCAGGGATATTGAGTTTAAAAATTGGCAAGTCATGGATATTATTAAACTAGAAAAAGAGCAGAAAAGATTTACTGGGATGCTACCGAAACTTGATGGATTGAGTTATAAGGAGAGGCTGAATGAACAAAGAACAAAAGAACAAAGAACAAAAAACATCCCGGGAAACAGGCCCTTCGGCCCAATGAGCCCGCGCTGCCATCTGAACAGCACCAGTCCCCCTCTCCACCCACAACCCTTGTCTAAGGTTGTATGGCCATCCAGATTGAGGGAAACTGATTTAGGGACAGTTTATTACTACCAATCAGCCTAACAGCACATCTTTGGGGTGTGGGAGGAAACCGGAGCACCCGGAGAAAACCCACGCAAGCACGGGGAGAATGTGCAAACTCCCACAGACACCGGCCCAAATCCATGTATCTGCACAGCAATCAGTGATAGTCACTGAGCTGTCGTCTTGCCCAGTATCTGGTCCAGTTTAGGCACACACTAACGACATGAAGCTCTAGGCCAATCTCGAACAACCAAGAGCAGCCCCAGTACGACCCATCGCGTGTATGCCCCTCATTGGACACGAGGCGGACCGACTTAAAACCTGTGAATGAAAAGGGAAAAAAAAACATTATTATCATACCATATCCATTTACCTTACCAGGGACGTCCCAATGCTAATGAACCTTATTTAAAACAATCTCCTATATCCACCCATCTCCAACCCACTCATGTGCCTGTCTAAGTTACTCTTAAATGACTCTAGCGTGTTTGCCTCCACCACCTTACTTGGCAGAGCATTCCATACCCCCACTACCCTCTGTGTGAAAAACCTCCCTCTAATATCTGTGTTATACCTCTCCCCCCTCACCTTAAGCCCATGGCCCCTTGTCCTATGTGTCTCTATCAGAGGAAATAGCTTACCTCTGTTTACTCTATCTATACCCTTCATAATCTATATACCTCTATTAGATCCCCCCTCAGTCGCTGTCTTTCAAGGGAAAAGAGCCCCAATTTCTTCAATCTTTCCTCATACCACAGTCCTTCCATACCAGGCAGCATCCTGGTAAACCTCCTCTGCACTCTCTCCAGAGTCTCCACGTCCTTCCGGTAGTAAGGCGACCAGAACTGGACACAGTACTCTAAATGCGGCCTAACCAACGTTCTGTACAACTACAACATTAGACTCCAGCTCTTATATTCTATACCCTTTCCAATGAAGGCTAACATACCATAGGCTTTCTTCATAACCTTCTCCACTTGCACTGCCACCTTCAAAGACTTGTGCACTTGCACCCCTAGGTCTCGCTGCGATTCTGTACTCCTTATGGGCTTACCCTTTAGCATATAACTCCCCCCTACATTATTCCAGCCAAAATGCATCACCTCACATTTATCCGGATTAAACTCCATTTGCCATGTATCTGCACAATCAACCAGCCTATCAATATCCCTGGACTGGGACTTTTTTCTCTGGAGCACAGAATGCTGAGGGGTGACCGTATAGAGGTCTAAAAAATAATGAGGGGCATAGAGACGGTAGATAGTCAATATCATTTCCCAAAGGTAGGGGAGTCTAAAACTAGAGGATATAGGTTTAAGGTGAGTGGGGAGAGACACAAAAGTGTCCAGAGGGGCAATTTTTCACACAGAGGATGGTGAGTGGAACAAGCTGCCTGAGGTAGTGGTAGAGGCGGGTACAATTTTACCTTTTAAAAAGCATTTTGACAGTTACATGTGTATGATGGATTAAAGAGGGATATGGGTCAAATGAGGGCAATTGGGATTAGCTTAGGGGTTTAAAAAAAATGGGTGGCATGGACAAGTTGGGCTGAAGGGCCTTTTCCATGCTGTGAACCACAATATTGCAGCTTTATAGAACCTTAGTCAGGTCGCACTTGGGATATAGTGTTCAATTCTGGTCACCACACTACCAGAAGGACGTGGAGGCTTTGGAGAGGGTACAGAAAAGATTTACCAGGATATCTGTCTCCTATCTGGCTAGCACATAGGAGACAGAGGGTGGTGGTTGATGGAAAGTATTCGTCATGGAGTTCAGTTACAAGTGGTGTGCCTCAGGGATCTGTTTTGGGGCCACTGCTGTTTGTAATTTTTATAAATGATCTGGATGAGGGTATAGTTGGGTGGATCAGTAAATTTGCTGATGACACCAAAGTCGGAGGAGTGGTAGATAGTGAAGAGGGGTGTCATAGTTTACAGAGAGACTTGGACAAGTTGCAGAGCTGGGCCGAGAGGTGGCAGATGGAGTTTAATGCGGAAAAATGTGAGGTAATTCACTTTGGCAGGAATAACAGATGGGTAGAGTATAGGGCTAACGGTAGGACTCTGAATAGTGTTGATGAACAGAGGGATCTAGGTGTATGTGTACATAGATCCCTGAAAGTTGGGAATCAAGTAGATAAGGTTGTTAAGAAGGCATATGGTGTCTTGGCGTTTATTGGTAGGGGGATTGAATTTAGGAGCCGCAACATCATGTTGCAACTGTACAAAACTCTGGTGCATCCGCACTTGGAGTATTGTGTGCAGTTCTGGTCCCCACATTATAGGAAGGATGTGGAGGCATTGGAGAGGGTGCAGAGGAGGTTTACCAGGATGTTGCCTGGTATGGAGGGGAGGTCCTATGAGGAGAGACTGAGGGATTTGGGGTTGTTTTCATTAGAAAGAAGGCAGCTAAGAGGGGACCTTATTGAAACATATAAGATGATTAGAGGTTTAGACAGGGTAGATAGTGATAGCCTTTTTCCTCGGATGGAGAAAGCTAGCATGAGGGGGCATGGCTTTAAATTAAGGGGTGGTAGTTATAGGACGGATGTCAGGGGTAGGTTCTTTACCCAGAGGGTGGTGAGGGATTGGAATGCCCTGCCTGCTGCAGTTGTAAATGCGCCTAGTTTGGGGGCGTTTAAGAGATCCGTGGATAGGTTTATGGATGGAAAGGGATTGGTTTAGGTTAGAGGGTCATTGCTTTTAATTGGTCGGCGCAACATCGTGGGCCGAAGGGCCTGTTCTGCGCTGTAATGTTCTATGTCCTATGTTCTATTGTCTGGTATGGAGAGCATTAGCTATGAGGAGAGGTTGGAGAAACTTGGTTTGTTCTCACTGGAACAATGGAGGGTGAGGGGAGACCTGATAGAAGTCTACAAGATTATGAGGGGCACGGACAGAGTGGATAGTCAGAAGCTTTTTCCCAGGGTGGAAGAGTCAATTACTCGGGGACACAGGTTTAAGGTGCGAGGGGCAAGGTTTAAAGGAGATGTACGAGGCAGATTTTTTACACAGAGTGGGGTGGGTGCCTGGAACTCGCTGCCGGGGGAGGGAATGAAAGCAGATACGGTAGTGACTTTTAAGGGGTGTCCCTGGAAGGGTAGGGGGTTTTAGTTCAGTCGGGCAGCATGGTCAGTGTGGGCTTGGAGGGCCGAAGGGCCTGTTCCTGTGCTGGAATTTTCTTTGTTCTTTGTTCTTAAAACAGGGCCAGTATCTTACAAGATCAAAGTTCAGGGTATAGTGTAAAAGAAGCATTCAGATCACCAGAGTCCTTACCCAAGCAGCAGCTGCCATTGTCCCTCGGGATATAACTGCTGTCAGTATCAGCCCTCAGCTTCAGGCTGACTCCCTGTTGGCTAAATTCTAGCTGGTGAAGGTATGGATTCGCAGATGGAGACTGAAGAATTGGGCCTCCGGGATGAAGCGGAATCTGAGGAGGAATCCTTTGGGTAACTCTGCGACATTCCCTCTGGAAAAGAAGCTCCCCTCTTCGGTTTACACCACCTGAGCCAGCCCCACCTCCGAATAAAATCAAATAATGGGCAGAACACGGTGGCAGTGGGGCGCTCGGAGAGATGCGGGCCTTAGTGGGGAGGAGAAAAGGCCGTGGGCAATGGGCTTTGTGGAGTATGAGCTACCTTACTGAGTAAGTGAAAGCTGACCCAATGGGAAGCTGCCGGGGAGATTTGAAGGACAGCGAAGGGTGTTGGAAATTAGAGATCGACTGAATTCTCCAGAGCTGGATGACAATCAAAAAGAATTCAATCAATTTGCCAGGTTGTAGTGAGTACTGCTTTAAAATCTCTGACCCTCAATTCAATTACCTTGATCTTTAGCTTACAAAAGGAATCAAAGACATCAACAATAGAACATAGAACATTACAGCGCAGAACAGGCCCTTCGGCCCACGATGTTGCGCCGACCAGTTAAAAAACAATGACCCACTAACCTAAACCAATCCCTTTTCGTCCATAAACCTATCCACGGATCTCTTAAACGCCCCCAAACTAGGCGCATTTACAACCGCAGCAGGCAGGGCATTCCAGTCCCTCACCACCCTCAGAAGGTTCATGGTAGATTCCTGTGCATCTCATGGTGTCAGCAGTTACTGCAGTACTGTATAAAAACACAAACTGACTGGATACCTGCTGTCGCTCAGTGCCAGGTAATTTCTTGAATTCCCATTGCTACTGTGTCTCTGCGTCCTGGAGGGACCCTACAGATGGAGGAAAGGCAGGGACTGTTCCCCGGGTATGGCCATCATTACACCACTCTAGTATGCCGCCTTCTTCCATTGAACCATTCATCGAACTGCTTTCAGAGATGTCTTTACTCTGTGCCATGTGCCTTTTAGTTTGATCTCTTTACCGGGAGACTGGGTTCTGAAATCTTGGACTATGACCCTGGGATGTCAGACTCTGGTATCTACTCACATTTCTTTATTCACGCTCCAACTGGAGTTCAGAGCAGTCACTGTGACTCCAAATTCTTCCCTGCCCACTATCATCATACATTAGCACATCCCAGCGATTAACCCTACATATTCCAAAGGGGTTCCCCAGAGACACGAAGCAGTAACATTTCCATCTGCTACAGTTTCTCACCAGAACTGGATGGTGAGAGAAATAGTGATTGTAAAATTGCAAAAAACTAGCTGACTAGCCTCAGGGATCAGTGCTGGGTCCACTGTTATTTGTCATTTATATTAATGATTTGGATGAGAATTTAGGAGGCATGGTTAGTAAGTTTGGAGATGACACTAAGATCAGTGGCATAGTGGACAGTGAAGAAAGTTGTCTCCAATTGGGCCAGTGGGCTGACGAATGGCAGATGGAGTTTAATTTAGATAAATGTGAGGTGATGCATTTTGGTCGATTGAACCAGGGCAGGACTTACTCAGTTAATGGTAGGGCATTGGGGAGAGTTACAGAACAAAGAGATCTCGGGGTACAGGTTCATAGCCCCTTGAAAGTGGAGTCACAGGTGGACAGAGTGGTGAAGAAGGCATTCGGCATGCTTGGTTTCATCGGTCAGAACATTGAATACAGGAGTTGGGACGTCTTGCTGAAGTTGTGCAAGACATTGGTAAGGCCACACTTGGAATACTGTGTGCAATTCAGGTCACCCTTTATAGAAAGGATATTATTAAACTAGAAAGAGTGCAGAAAAGATTTACTAGGATGCTACGATGACTTGATTGTTTGTGTTATAAGGAGAGGCTGGATAGACTGGGACTTTTTCTCTAGAGCCTAGGAGGCTGAGGGGTGACCTTGTAGAGGTCTGTAAAATAATGAGGGACACAGATCAGCTAGATAGTCAATATCTTTTCCCAAAGGTAGGGGAGACTAAAACTAGAGGGCAGAGGTTAAAGGTGCGAGGGGAGAGATACAAAAGGGTCCAGAGGGTGATGAGTGTCTGGATCGAGCTGCCAGAGGTAGTAGTAGAGGTGGGTACAATTTTGTTATTTAAAAAACGTTTTGACAGTTCCATGGGTACGATGGGTATAGAGAGATATGGACCAAATGTGGGCAATTGGGCTTATCTTAGGGATTAATAAAAGGGCAGAATGGACAAGTTGGGTTGAAGGTCCTGTTTCCAAGCTGTGAACTCTATGACTCTATAACATGAAGTGATGGCACGTCCTCAACTGGAACACTGTCAAAACAGAAAGAACATAGTGCGGTGACTCTGTTACAGTGCTGTCAGAGGGTCAGTGCCGAGGGAGCGCCGCACTGTCAGAGGGTCAGTGCTGAGGGAGCGCCGCACTGTCAGAGGGTCAGTGCCGAGGGAGCGCCGCACTGTCGGAGGGTCAGTGCCGAGGGAGCGCCGCACTGTCGGAGGGTCAGTGCTGAGGGAGCGCCGCACTGTCGGAGGGAGTGTAGTGACGGAGTGCTTTATTTGGAGCCAAAATGTATTTGATGGCACAGATTGAAAAGAGGTTGTTCATAGAACCCTTACAGTGCTGAAGGAGGCCATTTGGCCCACTGAGTCTGCACCAATTCTCGGACAGAACTTCCCCCCTAAACACTGATCTGAGTCAGAGAACTGTTGGAAGCGCTGAACTCACTTCTTCAGCAGCTGGAGCACCTGATTCAGACTTTTATTCAGCACATCCATTTCGGCGTGATTTCGGATCAGCGAATGCGGTGCTCGAGGAGGAAACATTGATAAAGTTGGGCAGGGGATTCATTAATTCAATTTAAATGCATACAAATACATTTAAGAACATAACATAAGAACATAAGAAATAGGAGCAGGAGTAGGCCATCCAGCCCTTCGAGCCTGTCCTGCCATTCAATAAGATCATGGCTGATCTGTCGTGGCTCAGTTCCACTTTCCCGCCCTCTCCCCATAACCCTTAATCCCCTCTCCTATCAAAAACCCATCAACCCGCGTCTTAAAAATATTTAGCGAGGCAGCCTCCACCACTTCAACGGGCAGAGAATTCCAGAGATTCACCACCCTTTGAGTGAAGAAGTTCCTCCTCAACTCTGTTCTAAACCGCCCCCCCTTTATCTTGAGGCTGTGCCCCCTAGTCCTATTGTCTTTTTTGAGCGGGAAGAGTCTCTCCACCTCTATCCTATCCATCCCATTCATCATCTTATACGTCTCAATGAGATCTCCCCTCATTCTTCTAAACTCTAACGAGTACAAGCCTAGTTTATTCAGCCTCTCCTCATAGCTCAACCCCCTCAACTCCTGTATCAGCCTAGTAAACCTCCTCTGCACTCCCTCCAAGGCCAAAATATCTTTGCGCAGGTGCGGCGCCCAAAACTGCACACAGTACTCCAGCTGTGGCCTCACCAATGCCCTGTACAGCTGCAGCTAGACCTCCCTACTTTTATATTCAATCCCCCTCGCTATGAAGGCCAGCATCCCATTCGCCTTCCTGACCACCTGCTGCACCTGCAGGCTGGGTTTTTGCGACTCATGCACAAGGACCCCGAGGTCCCTCTGCACCGTCGTCTGCTGCAGTTTTTCGCCCCGTAAGTAATAGTCCTTCCTACCATTATTCCTACCAAAGTGGACCACCTCACACTTGCCAACATTAAATTCCATTTGCCAGTTCCTGGCCCATTCGCCCAGCCTATCTAGATCCTTCTGTAGACTCTCCACACCCTCCGCACAATTTGCCGTTCCCCCAATCTTGGTGTCATCAGCAAATTTCGACACCCTACACTCGGTTCCCTCCTCCAGATCATCTATATAAATGGTAAATAGCTGAAATCGACATTGCACCCGTTTCGGGCGCAATTCGGATTGCGGCCATTCCCGGGTTTCAGTAAAGTGGCCATCTGCACGGATGTGGACATAGGTTGCATTAATGGCCTCACACCCAACCTTACCACGATTTTGCACCTGAAAATGGTAAAATCAGGCCCTAAGGAACTTGAACATGGGTCCCTGGTGCTGTGCGGCAACGGTATTAACCAATGTGTCACCATGTTATACTGAGTGACATTTCTCCATAACTGACCATCATTAATAATTCATTGATGGAAATAAATTAGAGTGTTCCTGTGTCCGGAATCATTACTGTGTAACAGCTACTCACCCAACAGCCCCTTCCATCCAAACAGCTTTCATCTTCCTCACATTGTGATTTAAAAGGTTTTTTAACCAACATTGAGGTAATATCTTGAAGGATTGCTGAGAAGACTGGTGTGTGATCGTTTCTAACCTTGGTCTCTTTCAGATTTATGAATATGCTTTCCCAGACGTGGACATTGCCTACGGGCAGTTTGAGAATCGGATTAAGTGGCACGGAAGCAAAGAGACGGAAGACATTCAGGAAGCAACAATTATGCTGCAGAATGTCAGCTTCAGTGATGCTGGAACTTATCGATGTTTCTTCAACAGAACCTTTTCCTACAGGAGTGGAGAGTTTATTTTCTTCACACAAGTAAACAAGACCATTGAATTGGTGGTGGTTGCTAAAGGTACCTGCATGCACAGTCAAATAGATTTGATATTTTCATGGATCCCTGGAGAATTTCCAGATTCTTTTTGCACAGTTCCAATTGTTAAACCTGACAAAAATCCATTCAAATTTAACAGTCAGAGGAAGAGGGACAGAGTCTCGGGCACTATGAAGGAGAGAAATGGGACCAGGGACAGTACCAATAATCATCAGAGGAGATGGTAGGATTTTCCAATGGCCATAAAGGGCATGGGGACCATCAACTAATCCCCCCCTTTGTAGAACACAAACATCCTTTTGGAGTGAACGAATGCTCGGCCAACGAGAAGCAGACAGTTGGGGTTTCCTGATGTCCAGAGCTGGACAGGCATCATAGGGTCCAAGGCAGAGACAGTTTGGCTTTAGCTACAGCTGCGGACCTTCCCTTTGGTGCTTGATAAAGGGTGTCACCGATAGGAAATTGGCATCTGGTTCAATTACTATTCTGGCGACGAGGAGAATTCTTTTTCTCCGAATTTATCTCCGAACAATCCCCTTAAGTCAAAAATGATCTCTGGCAGGACAAAAACCACTTTGCTTCTTTTTGGGAAGCTTGACTGTACGAGACCAGTGGGGAAGATTGGGCCCAATACATTGAAGGAAGTGGTATTGCTGACAGCATGTGGGGCACTGATTTCAGCGTGATATAAAGTCTGACCTATCCCGATGCCTCAACTCAAAGACTTACTGAGCTAGGAGAAAATCACTGCAAACTGGAGCCCCTATAATTCTCTGCTGGTATCATTTCAACATGACTGGGGAAACACCTGTGGAATCTGTAACTGAGTTCCAGGCTAGGCTGGGGAAATTGGCTGAACACTGTGAATGTAGACCACCTCTAAGTGAAAAGTTGCAGGGCTGATTGGTATATGGCAGAAATGACCGAACCTTCGAAGACAAGCTGTGGCTCACACTTTCAACAAGCCATTGAAGTAGCCTTATCACTTGAGAATGTAGGAGAACAGGCTGAAGAACTGAAGGGGCTGCAATTTCTTCCAGCTCGAGGGAAGGACCAGTCTTCAATGGAGAGTGCTTGTGTAAATCAGGTGTTAATGGGCCCCTTTCCATAGAGGAAGCTAATGGCACCACCTGTCAATCAAGGAACAGCAGTGATGACCCCAGGAGTATAAGGAGAACATATTCCAGAGACGTGCAATTGCCAGAAAATGGATTATTACAAAGGACACAGTCTTGGTGATTTTTCAAGAAACTAAATTGTTTTCACTGGGAAAATGGAGGCTGAGGGGACCTGGTCTACAAAATTATCAGAGGCACAGACAGGGTGGATAGTCAGAGGCTTTCTCCCACAGTGGAAGTGTCAATTACAAGAGGGCACAGGCTCAAGGTGAGAGGGGGAAAGTTTAAGGGAGATGTGCAGGGGAAGTTTTTACACAGAAAGTGATGGGCGCCTTGAACGCGCTGTCAGAGGCAGTGGTGGAAGCAGGAACATTAGTGATATTTAAAAAGCATCTGGATGTGTACGTAAATAGGGAGGGAATAGCAGAATACGGACCAAGTAAGAGCAGAAGGTGTTTAATTCATTAGGACATCATGATCAGCACAGGATTGGAGGGCCGAAGGGCCTGTTCCTGTTCTGCACTGTACTTTCTTCTTTGTTGAGTCGGCAAAATGTGCTTCGCCGAATGAAAAATCCGAGGTTGTTAGCTGCTCGTACCATGCTGGTATCCCCTCTCCCAGACACAGGAACAAACAACAGAATCATATCATGACAAAAAAAAATTGCCCCCAATAATAGTAGAATTCCTTGTGAATGGCTATGCCGTGAAGATAGAGGTGGACACAGTAGCTGCAGTCTCTTATTGGACAGACATATAAGCTCCTGTTGTCGGGATTCCAAGTCCTGAGCTTGGAAGATACAGAGGCCAGGCTAGCCATCGAGACAGGAGAACCTTTACTACTAAAAGGCACCATAGTGGCACCCTGGCACTATCAAGGGACAAACTGGCAATACCCAAAGGGGTGGGGCCTGTTGAGGGTTGATCGGTGGGGGTGGGGGGTTCCAGTGTCACTCTGCATTTGGGATCGCTGGCAGGGGGTGGGAGGACGGCGATCGGGGTTGGCTATCCGGGTGGGGAGAGGGTGGTCAGGGCTGCAGGGGGAAGTCGGCGCGACAGGGGGGTGTTGGGGCTGCCGGGGGGGTCAGGGAGTTGGGACTGCCAGGAGTGGGGTGGGCGCTGCAGAGGGAGTTGGGAGTTCCAAGAGTTTGGGGATTGGGGGGGGGGGGGGGGGGGGGGGCGGGGGTTGGTGCCGGTCAGAGGATTGGGGCTTCCGGGAGTTTGGGGGGTGGGGTCAGGAGGGTTCGGCGGGTCAGGATTGCTGGGGATCAGGGCTGCCAGGGGGTCTGGGGGGTGGGGGACATTGGGTACTGGCTGGGGGAGGTCCAGGAGGCCAGCAATGGGGGGGTGGATGTGGGTAGTCGGAGGGGCAGTGAAGCAGGGTCGTGGGGCTGCCTGGCAATCGGGAGACCAGCAATGGGGGGGCTACTGCGCATGTACCGATCTCGGTGCTGCCAGATTGGCACATGCGCAGTGGCGCACTCAGCACTGTGCTGCCAGGCCTTCCAGTGGGAATAAGCTCTGCCTCCTGATATTTGGACTGATTTACAATTGGGCGCTCTGCAGTGATCCAAGTGTCAGAAAATGATTCTGAAAATCCTGCTAAAAACATTGGCAGGCGTTACTTCCATTTTCACGGGAATTGCAGGCTCAGAATTTTTTTGGGAGAATCCTACCTAAATGTTTTCAAGACGGAATTAGATATAACTTCACCTGGGGTGAAGGGGAATCAAAGGAGGTATAGGGGGAAGGGGGCGATCAGGCTATTTAACTTAATTATCAGCCTGGTTTGAAGGACCGAATGGCCTCCTCCTGCTTCTAGTTTCTAAATACAACCCTGATCTTAAACATAATCCTAATTTTAAAATCATTCTCAATTGTCAACACAATCCTAAACACAAGAGGAGAGTAGAATGTTAAATGTTAGCCTCTTGTCAGATGATAACAGAACTTGTATTTTTGCTTCTGAGAGAAGAAAAACTCAAGGACATTGCACAAGATTCTCATTGGAATACTTTATGGTGAATGTTGGTGATTTGAGGGATTTTTGACCCTTCTGGTCTTTGGTAATTTTATTTGGAATTCCTTTTTTATACAGAGAACCGAAAACTGGCCTCCATCATTGGTGAAATTATGATGTACTTTCTGAATGTCGTGCTGACATTGTGGCTATTCGCAGAGATGATTTATTGTTACAAGAAGATTGCTGCAGCTGGGGAGGAAGCTATTCAGGAAAATGCGTGAGTATTGAACAGACATTCGAATCACAGGGAGAAGTTTAAACTTTCCCACAGCTTGACTGACATCTCTCAGTTCCAACGGTTACTAGAGAGTCAGCTAGAGTTCACAACAGTGATGCGGCCAATCAGCTTTGCATTAAGAATATTATGTCAGAATACAGGGTAAAGTTCCAAGTGATCGAAGTGTTTGTCACTATGAATATACATCCTCTGACTGGCAATGATATATACCAGAAACAGTTTGAAAAAAGACCTCAGATATTTTCACTTTTACCATGATGTGGAGATGCCGGCATTGGACTGGGGTAAGCACAGTAAGAAATCTCACAACACCAGGTTAAAGTCCAACAGGTTTATTTGGTAGCACGAGCTTTCGGAGCGCTGCTCCTGGAATCCACTCACTTGATGAAGGGGCAGTGCTCTGAAAGCTTGTGCTACCAAATAAACCTGTTGGACTTTAACCTGGTATTGTGAGACTACCTACTGTGCCCACTTTTACCTTGGTTTAAGTTGTAGCCAGAGCTTCTTTGTTCATTGTAAGAGTTCAAACTAAATTACTTTTAAAATTATTTAAATTATCGCTGATGTGAATTGGTAATAAATTGAGAAGGTGTGCAAGCTTTATCCACAAAGCCACGTTTAGCAAGACCCTTGTTTGTGAGGATATTTTAAATATTAAGGGGTGATTTAATTAATGTGTTAAAGATGATGAAATGATTCCATATGTTTGATATAAATTATTTCCATTGGGTTGTGGGGAGGCCAGAACAAATGGGAACAATTTTAAACTTAGACCAAGGTCATTCAGGGGTGAAGTTAGAATAAAGGTGCCAGTGGAGGGGTAAGTAGCGGCATCACCACAGAATCATACAATCCCTGCAGTGTAGAAGGAGCCCATCGAGTCTGCGATGACAACAATCCCACCCAGGCCCTATCCCCGTAATCCCACATATTTACACTGTTAATCCCCCTGACACTAAGGGGCAATTTAACTGGGCCAATCCATCTAACCTGCACATCTTTTGGACTGTGGGAGGAAACCGGAGCACCCGGAGGAATCCCACACAGACACAGGGAGAATGTGCAGACTGCACACAGACAGTGACCCAAAGTCAGAATTGAACCCGGGTCCCTGGTGATGTGAGGCAGCAGTGCTAACCACTGTGCCACCATGTCACCCTCATCGCTAGATTAAACATCCAGAGACCTAGGGTAATGCTCTGGGTGCCTGGGTTGGAATCCCACTGTGGCAGATTGTGAAATTTGAAGTAAATGAAAAAAAATGTGGATTTAAAAGTCAAATGATGATCATGAAAGCTTTGTCACTTGTTGTAAGAAAACCCATCTGGTTCACTAATATCCTTCAGGGAAGGAAATCTGCTGTTCTTAGCTTGGCCTACAGGGAAACAGCAATGCCCTCTCAAATGCCCTCAGGGATGGGCAACAAATGTTGGCCCAGTCAATGATGCCCTCATCCTATGAATGAATGAATGAATGAAAAGTGCTTTGTACAATGGGGAATGGAAATCTGGAGACTTCTCCCTTAAAAGGCGTAGAAACTAGAAGCAGGAATAGGCCATTCAGCCCTTCAAGTCTGCTCTACCGTTTAATAAGATCACGACTGATCTTTTTGTGTTGAGTTTCACGTTCCTATCCGATAATCTTTGATTTCCTTATCTAATAAGAATCTATCTACTTCCGTCTTACAAAATATTCAATGACTCCACCTCCACAAATCTGAAAATCCAAACCTTCTCTCATTTCTGTCCTCAAAGGGCAGCTACTAATTTTCAATTCATTCCCCAATTGCAGAAAACAACAACAACAACAACAACTGGTTCCAGAAATATTTGAAAGTTACCTGCTGACTTTTACTTTTGACTTATAAATTACCTTTGTTGTTTAGCCTGAGGATACAATTTGATATAATTTGAGATATATTAAACTGGATGGGAGAGATCAAGATGTCACCAATATTAATTCCCCGATGATGGAAACAGAATATATCAGCCCGGATGATTAGGATTCAAGTGAAGTAACTGCAATTGCATGGAAGATAATTTTAAAAATGATTTTCTCGTGAGATGTCGGCATCTCAGGTGAAACAAATAAATTTATCATCCTTCAAAATGTGGAAACTACAGAACTCCAGCTAGAAAGTTGCAAATCACATTTACAAGTCGATATGAAGTGTTGTGTTCTTGCTGACATTGTAACTCATTGATAAGTGTTGTGTGATGTTCTGCTTTTTCACACAGATCGGATTACCTGGCGATTACATCAGAAAGCAAGGAGAACTGTACAGGGGTACAAGTAGAAGATTAGCATTAGTCAGACAACATCACATCTACTGATTCTTTTTAAACATAGGTATGTAGAGAAAGAAAGATTGCAATCCCAAGTCTTTGACTGGAATAGAGACATTCACTTATAGAACCTTTTCATACCTGTAGAGGACATTCTAAAAGTGCTTCCATTCCAAATAGTTTTCCTCACGGTTATAAAATAATATTCCTTTACTCCCCCATTTCGTTTAATGATTACACACAGGACTGAGGATTGACACAGATGAGAAAGTACATTTGAAGCTACATTGGTCTTGTGAAGGGACAAAATCCCTTCAGTCAAATGCACACACTGCACTCTGAAGCCAAGGAAGCGTTTGTGGATATCACAATTGTCACGCAAGAGTTTCCAAACTCTGCTCCCAAGAACACACTTTAAACGCTCCTCTCACAGTAAAATGATTTATGAGGGAACGTAGATGTTATTACCTGGATGTTATCAAGGCATTCGACAAGGTCCCTCACGGCAGGCTGTTGCAAAAGACTAAATCACACAAGATCAACGGTGAACGAGCTAGATGGATTCAGAACTTGCTTGGCCATAGAAGACAGAGAGTAGTGGTGGAAGGGTGTTTTTCTGAACGTAACGAGTGGTGTTCCACAGGGATCAGTGCTGTGACCTCTGCTGTTTGTAATATATATATATATAAATGGCTTGGAAGAAAATGTAACCAGTCTGATTAGCAAGTTTGTGGATGATACTAAGATTGGCGGAGTTGTGGATAGTGACAAAGATTGTCAGAGAATACAGCAGGATATAGATAGGCTGGAAAATTGGCTGGAAAAATGGCAGATGGAATTTAACCCAGAGAAATGAGAGGTGAAGGCTTTTGGTAGATCCAATTCAGGTGGGAGCTATAAATAAATGGTAGAACCATCAGGAGCATAGAGACACAGAGAGATCTGGGAGTACAGGTCCACAGGTCCTTAAAAGTGGCAGAACAGATGGAAAAGGTGGTGAAGAAAGCATATGGCATGCTTGTTTTCATGGAACGGGTCATTAAGTATAAAAGTTGGCAAATGATGTTACTGTTCTATAAAACATTGGTTCGGCCATATTTGGGGTAATGTGTCCAATTCTAGTCACCAACTACCAGAAGAATGTAGACGCTTTGGAGAGAATACAGAGAAGGTTTACCAGGAGGCTGCCTGATATGGAGGTTATGAGCTATGAGGAGAGATTGAATAAACTGGGATTGATTTTGATTTATTATTGTCACGTGTATTAACATACAGTGAAAAATATTGTTTCTTGCGTGCTAGACAGACAAAACATATCATTCATAGAGAAGGAAAGGAGAGAGTGCAGAATGTAGTGTTACAGTCATAGGTAGGTTGTAGAGAAGGATCAACTTAATGCAAAGTAAATCCATTCAAAAGTCTGACAGCAGCAGGGAAGAAGCTGTTCTTGAGTCAGTTGGTACGTGACCTCAAACATTTGTATCTTTTTCCCGAAGGAAGAAGGTGGAAGAGAGAACGTCCAGGGTGCGTGGAGTCCTTAATTATTCTGGCTGCTTTGCCGAGGCAGCGTGAAGCGTAGACAGAGTCAATGGACGGGAGGCTGGTTTGCGTATTGGATTGGGCTACATTCATGACTTTTGTAGTTCCTTGCGGTTTTGGGCAGGGCAGGAGCCCATACCAAGCTGTGATACAGACAGAACGTTTTCTATGATGCATCTGTAAAAGTCGATGAGACTCGTAGCTGACATGCCAAATTTCCTTATTCTGAGAAAGGGGAGGCATTGGTGAGCTATAGTGTCTCAGCATGTCCTGGAGGACCAGGACAGGTCACACAGTCATAGAGTCATAGAGGTTTACAGCATGGAAACAGGCCCTTTGGCCCAACTTATCCTTTTTGTTAAAACCCCTAAGCTAATCTCAATTGCCCGCACTTGGCCCATATCCCTCTCTACCCATCGTACCCATGTGACTGTCTAAACGCTTTTTAAAAGATAAATTTGTACCTGCCTCTACTACTACCTCTAGCAGCTTGTTCTAGACACTCACCACCCTGTGTGTGAAAAAATTGCCCCTCTGGACACTATTGTATCTCTCCCCTCTCACCTTCAACCTATGCCCTCTGGTTTTAGACTCCCCTACCTTTGGGAAAAGATATTGACTATCTAGCTGATCTGTGCCCCTCGTTATTTTATAGACCTCTACAAAATCACCCCTCAGCCTCCTACTCTCCAGAGAATCTACCTCCAGAGGTTGTCGGTGATCCGGACTCCTAAAAACTTTAAGTTCTTGACCCTTTCTACTTTGTCCCCATTGATGTTGACAGGGACATGTTCTTTTTTACACTTGCTGAAGTCAATGACAATCTCCTACGTTTTGTTGACGTTGAGGGAGAGATTATCGTTTCCACACCAGTTCACCAGATTTCTGTCTCACTCCTGCACTCTGTCTCGTCATTGTTTGAGATCTGACCCACTACGGTGGTATCGTCAGAAAACTTGAAAATCAAATTGGAGAGGAATTTGGCCTCACAGTCATAGTGTGAAAAGAATCTCCCCGAGGGGAAAATCTCTCTGGAAAGATGGAGGGGCCACCTGATAGAAGCTTATAAAATGATGAGGGGTATAGATAGGGTGAACAGATGGAAGCTTTTCCCCAGGGCAGAATAGACAATTACAAGGGGACACAAGTTCAAGACAAGGGGGGAAAGGTTCAGTGGCAATGTGCGGGAAAGTTTTGTTTTTATACACAGAGGGTAGTGAGGGTCTGGAACGCACTGCCAAGTGAGGTGGTTGAGGCAGATATGTTAGCCACATTTAATACTTATCTGGATAGACACACGAACAGACGGGGAATAGAGGGTCGTTGGTCTCAATAGGACAATGTGATTGGAGCAGGCTTGGAGGGCCGAAGAACCTGTGCTGTACTGTCCTTTGTTTGTTGTTCTAACGCTTCTGAAATAAATTCCAGGATTTTCAAATGACACTTTTAAACAAAGCTTCTGCTCTACCTTTAACAGTGAATGCAACTCCTTCAGGATTCCTTTATCATGGATTGACTTCCACTGTTACACAAGTATCTGGTCAATTCTGTCTTTCCAATTACTTTAAAATATGTTTCATAATCTGCAGCAAGACACTCCAAACTTTAGGATTTCTTTAGAAATCTTTAGATACCTAGCTTCTCACTGGCTGATTCATAGAGTCAGAGGTTTACAGCATGGAAACAGGCCCTTCAGCCCAACTTGTCCATACCACCCTTTTTTTTAAAACCCCTAAACTAGTCCCAATTGCCTGCATTTGGCCCATATCCCTCTCTACCCATCGTACCCATGTAACCGTCTAAACGCTTTTTAAGAGATAAAATTGTACCCGCCTCTACGACTACCTCTGGCAGCTTGTTCCAGACACTCACCACCCTCTGTGTGAAAAAATTGCCCCTCTGGACACTTTTGTATCTCTCCCCTCTCACCTTAAACCTCTGCCCTCTAGTTTTAGACTCCCCTACCTTTGGAGAAAAGATATTGACTATCTCGCTGATCTGTGCCCCTCATTATTTTATAGACCTCTATAAGATCACCCCTCAGCCTCCTATGTTCCAGAGAAAAACGTCTCAGTCTATTTACTTGGAGTACTGTGCGCAGTTCTGGTCGCCTCACTACAGGTAGGATGTGGAAGCTATTGAGAGGGTGCAGAAGAGATTTACAAGGATGTTGCCTGGATTTGAGGCATGCCTTACGAAGGTAGGTTCAGGGAGCTAGGTCTCTTCTCCCTGGAGAGACGAAGGTTGAGAGGCGACCTGATAGAGGTTTATAAAATGTTGAGAGGTATAGATAGGGTGGATTCTATGAGGGTATTTCCCAGGGCTGAAATGGTCGCTACGAGAGGACACAGGTTTAAGGTGCTGGGGAGCAGGTACAGAGGAGATGTCAGGAGTAAGTTTTTCACTCAGAGGGTAGCGGGTGAGTGGAATTGGCTGCCGTCGGTGGTGGTAGAGGTGAACTCGCTGGTGTCTTTTAAAAGACTTCTGGATGAGTATATGGGATTTAATGGGATTGGGAGTTACAGATAGTTCTGTGGCTTGGTAGGATGGATACAATCGGTGCAACTTGTGGGCCAAAGGGCCTGTTTGTGCTGTAGTGTTCTGTGTTCCATGTTCTGTCCAGCCTTTCCTTATAACTCAATCCATCAAGTCCCAGAGCATCCTAGTAAATTTTTAAATATCATTTCCAAAACAAGATGACCAGAACCGTACACAGTATTCCTCGTGAGGCCTTACCAATATCTTGTACTTCAACAAGACATCCCAACTCCTGTATTCAATGTTCTAACCAATGAAACCAAGCATGCCGAATGCCTTCTTCACCATTCTGTCTACCTATGACTTCACTTTCAAGGAGCTATGAAAGTCAGTCCCACATTAACTGAGTAAGTCCTGTCCTGGTTCAATCCACCAAAATGCATCACCTCACATTTGTCTCAATTAAACTCCATCTGCCATTCATCAGCCCACTGGCCCAATTGATCAAGATCCCATTATCCGAGATAACTTTTTTCAGTGTCCACTATGCCATCAATCTTGGTATCATCTGCAAACTTACATGCCTCCTATATTCTCATCCAAATCATTAATGTAAATGACAAATAACAGTGGACCCAGCACCGATCCCTGAGGCACATCGCTGGTCACAGGCCTCCAGTCTGAAAAACAAACCCTCTAAAGCCACCCTCTGGCTTCTGTCATTATGTGCCCTGATTGTGAACTAAAATCCCATTCACCTGACGAGCACTCCAAAAGCTCATGGGTTTTGCTACCAAATAAATCTGTTGGACTTTAACCTAGTGTCGTGAGACTTCTTACTGTGTGTACCTCAGTTCAACGCCAGCATCTCCACATTCTGTCATCAGTTTTGTATCCATCAGGCTACCTCACTCTAGATGCTGTGAGATTTAACCTTATGCAAAAACCTACCATATGGTACCTTGTCAAAGGCCTTGCTAAAGTCCACATAGACAATATCAACTGCACTGCTCTTCTTGCTTGTCCCTTCAAAACACAACCAAATTTGAGAGACGTGATTTTCCACTCACAAAGTCGTGCTAACTGTCCCTAATCAGTCTATAAACGCCTGTAGGTTCTGTCTTTCGAAACACCTTCCGACAACTTACCCTCCACAGATGTGAGGCTCACTGGCCTGTAGTTCCCAGGCTTTTCCCTGCAGCCCTTTCTCTGCTGTGTCTATGAACAATATCCTGTTCCAGTTTCAGGTTTTTAGAATCAACCATTCTTGACTTTCTCTGAAGCTTGTTTTCTTGCACATTACTCTATACAACTATACAACTTCTCTTGCTTTGGGCAGAGCTGAGAGATGTTTCCTCTTCTGCTTTCTATCTGTAACTGCCCTGACTTCCAGTTTAAAAAACTAAGAACAACAGAAAGTCCTTTGTCTCTAGGAAGTGGCCTCCTATTGCTAAGCAATGCCTTTGTTTTCCTGATTTTTCACATCATAGCCTTCTCTGAACACAATTGAAACACAGTTAGAACTTAACCAATGCCATACTTTCCCAAATCACTATCATTACCTTGACAGAAATATTAAACTAAACCCAACTAAAACTATACTTTATTTCTAATGTTTAGCTATACAAATATAAATCCCTTCAAACTACATTTGTTTTCCTAACACAAGGTGTAAAGAAAGGATAGCAAAAGGATGGAATGGAGGAGGAATGGTTGTGTTGCATTACTGGGGAAAGAATATCCCAGAAGGTTCAAGGGCAGAACCTATCTAGCCAGGGCTAAGGGACAAAAAGGGTGCAACGACATTGCTGAGCATAGTCTGTAGACCCCCAACTAGTGAGAAGGATGTAGAAGAGCAAATCTGCAGGGAAATTACAGAGAGATATAAACATGATGAAATAGTTATTATAGGGGACTTTATTGACCCAAATGTAGACTGGGACAGTGGGATTGTAAAGAGTGAAGAGGGGCATAAGCTCCTAGATTGTGTTCAGGAGAATTTTCTACAGCATTGTGTATCCAGTCCAATGCACTGTTGGACCTGGTTCTTGGAAATGAGATGGGGCTACGTAGATCATTTATCAGTGAAGGAACAGTTAGGAAAGAGTGTTGTGAGGTTTACAACGATGATGGAAAAAGATAAAAGACAATAGAGTAAAACTGGGGGAGAGCTGATTTCAAATGAGGAAAGAACGGAACTGGTTCAGTTAGACTGGAATGAAATGTTAGTGGGAAAACTGTAGCTGAACAATGAACCTTCAATACAGAAATAGTCCAGACACTGCCAAGGTATAGTCCCTTAAAAGGGAAAGGCAGGCAAACAAATCCAGAGCTTCCAGTTATAATTCAGAAACACCAAAATGTTTCTGGAGCCCGCCCGGATTAGAAGTGTTGCATCTTGAATTTGGTGGGAATAAGCATGTAGTTTCACTTCAGATACGATTCAACTGCCCCACTAGGGAGCTTTTATCAAACAAAGTTAATGTAAGAATATAGTTAACACGTATAGTCAGAAAATTAGCAAAAACTTCTATCAATTAAGAAAATAAATCAATGACAATGATGTATAAACCTCAACAAATGTATCTAAAATGTTCTAATCAAACAAAACTCCCCATAAAAAGAAACCCTTTCCACAGGTTTAACACAGCAAAGACTAATGTTCACGTGATACTGGAATTTAGTTCTTTGGTCGGAGAATTGAAACACTGACTTCTCAGCCTTGTAACTTCTAACAGTCTTCTGGATACCCCCAAATAGTTTGAAGTCAGAACAGCTTCCCAGAAGACCAGCGAGAGACTCCGGTCAAGTCACCAACAGCAGATTCTGTACTCCAGGAAGGCAAGAAGCCTTGCTTTCAGCTAACCAGCAGACTTTTCAAAACCAGGGAGAGAGAGAAACACTTCTTTCCAGCTTGATGTCCCTTCTAAAACTAACTGACAGACAAACCAGAAAATGAAACCTTAAATTCACAAGGAAGGAGAAGAAACCCGCCCAAAACACATGACCTTCCTCTTAACAATGCAGGTCATAAAAGACGCCAGAGTAAAAATAAACAAACCCATTTAAGTAGCAATAAACAGACTTCTACAAAATCTAGTGTTACAGTCACAGCTAGGGTACAGAGAAAGATCAACTTAATATATAGTAGATCCATTCAGAAGTCTGATGATAGTAGGGAAGAAACTGTTTCATAAGTTGGTTGGTACGTGACCTCAGACTTTTGAGCAAAGAAAAGTGCAGCATAGGAACAGGCCCTTCCAAGCCTGTGCTGACATAATACCCTAAAAAAAATCTTCTGTCCTTACTCGGTCTGTATCTCTCCATTCCCTCCCCATTCATGTACCCTTCCAGTTGCTTCTTCAATGTTGCTAATATGTCTGCTTCCACCACCTCCTTTGGCAGCACATACCAGGCACCTACTATTTGTGTGAAAAATTTTTCTGCACATTTTCCTTAAACTTTCCCCTCTCACACTGAACCTGTGCCCCCTTGTAATTGACACTCCCGTAACCCTTGGAGAAAAAAAAAACAAAGAAAATTACAGCACAGGAACAGGTCCTTCGGCCCTCCACCCTGGGAAAAATCTTCTGACTATCCACTCTGTCCGTGCCCCTCATAATCTTGTAGACTTCTATCAGGTCTCCCCTCAACCTCCATCGTTCCAGTGAGAACAAACCAAGTTTCTCCAACCTCTCCTCATAGCTAATGCCCTCCATACCAGGCAACATCCTGGTAAATCTTTTCTGTACCCTCTCCAAAGCCTCCACATCCTTCTGGTAGTGTGGCGACCAGAATTGAACACTATATTCCAAATGCGGCCTCACTATGGTTCTATAAAGCTGCAACATGACTTGTCAATTTTTAAACTCAATGCCCCGACCGATGAAGACAAGCATGCCGTATGCCTTAACTACCTTCTCCACCTGCATTGCCACTTTCAGTGCCCTGTGTACCTGTACACCCAGATCCCTCTGCCTATTAATACTCTTAAGGGTTCTGCCATTTACTGTATATTTCCTATCTGTATTAGACCTTCCAAAATGCATTACCTCGCATTTGTCCGGATTAAACTCCATCTGCCATCTCTCCGCCCAAGTCCCCAACTGATCTATATCCTGCTGTATCCTCTGATGGTCCTCATCGCTATCCGCAAATCCACCAATCTTTGTGTCGTCAGCAAACTTACCAATCAAATCAGTTACATTTTCCTCCAAATCATTTATATATATTACAAACAGCAAAGGTCCCAGCACTGATCCCTGAGGAACACCACTTGTCACAGCCCTCCATTCAGAAACACACCCTTCCACTGCTATCCTCTGTCTTTGACCGAGCCAGTTTTGTATCCACCTTGCCAGCTCACCTCTGATCCTGTGCGACTTCACCTTCTGCACCAGTCTGCCATGAGGGACCTTGTCAAAGGCCTTACTGAAGTCCATGTAGACAACATCCACTGCCCTACCCTCATCAATCATCTTCGTCACTTCCTCGAAAAACTCGATCAAGTTTGTGAGACACGACCTCCCCTTCACAAAAACCATGTTGCCTCTCACTAATACTTCCACTTCATTCACAATGTTTTGTAATTTTTGGCCACGTCCACAGCAATGTGGTTGTCTCTTAAGTGAGCTCTGAAATGGAGGGCAGTTTGGGATGGGCCGCACCAGTCACACTCACGTTCCATAAAATAAATTTAAAAAGGGAAAGCTTTCTCACCCAGCAAGTGGTTGGGTTCTGGAATGTTCTGTCTGGGAGTGTGGTGGAGGCAGGTTCGATCTAGGGATTCGAGAGGGAGTCGGATGATGATTAGAACGGAAACAATGTGCAGGGAGACGGGGAAAAGGCCGGGGAATGGCACTGAGTCGCCATGCTGGATTGGAGAGCCAGTACAGACACAATGGACCGAGTAGCTGCCTTCTTTTTAATAGTTCTGTTTATTTATTAGTGTCGCAAGTAGGCTCACATTAAACTGCAATTAATTTACTGTGAAAATCCCCTAATCACCACACTCCAGCGCCTGTTTGGGTACATTGAGGGAGAATTTAGCATGGCTAATGGAGCTAATCAGCATGTCTTTTGGGCTGAGAGAGGAAACCGGAGCACCCGGAGGAAACCCACACAGACACAGGGAGAACATGCAAACTCCACACAGACAGTGATCCAAGCTGGGAATCGATCCTGGGTCCCTGGCGCTGCAGACAGCAGCGCTAACCCAATGTGTCACCGTGCTGCCAGGAATCAAACCCGGGTCCCTAGCACTGTGAGGCAGCTGTGCTAACCCACTGTGTCACCGTGCTGCCAGGAATCAAACCCGGGTCCCTAGCACTGTGAGGCAGCTGTGCTAACCACTATGCCACCCTACTGCCCGAGTTCTGTGACCCTCAAGGGCAAATAGGGAAGATGCAAAGTATGATGGCCTAGCCAGCGAAACAGTATCCTTTAAATTAATGAAAAAATCCACAATTTAATTATGATATTAATTGTAAGATTGCTGTTATATAAAATAGATGGGATTTGGACACTGTGAGAGTGAGTAAGCTCTTGGCTGCTGGGCTACATGCCCTTTCAACAGGGCTGTACAGTCTCTCTCAGTGAGTGGGTGTACAGATGTTAGACACATGACTGCCACTCGCCCAGATTGGTAATCTCATTCCCAATCTGTAACCGTTTCCATATTTACAGCTACTCCTCACAATAATGACAAGAATTTCCTCCTTTCTTTGCAGATGTTGGAAACGGAGGGAAAGAACTTGAAAAGGGAAATGACCATGTGACTTCCTGGAGGAACTAAACTTCATCAGCTTGAACCTTTTATGCAACTCAAGTTTCACTTCCAAGAGAATGTTTAAGACGTTAAAACAAGCATGTTCAAATCCAAATAATATTGTACTTGACAAGGGTCTTCCTAATTTGCCAACCTGACTAAGCTGTGGCCTCGGACCTGCAGTGCAGTCCTGGACAGGATAGCAATCTAGCAGCAACCTTGCAATGCAAGTTTCGTTTCTTTGTTAAAACAAGTTGATTATGCCACAAAATTGCTTGCAAAAATTTGGACAAGAAAAGCAGTTTTTTTGTTTTTTTTTGGTGAAGTTACCAGTTAATTCACGCAGAGTTTTAGGGACTGTGCAATGTGTTTTTGTTCACTGCTGTATTCCTTCATTCTCATTCTCCAGAATCACAGATTTCAATGATAAATTCACAAAACAACAAAAGCTGTAAATCTGAAATAAACTCACAGTCCTGGGAATAGAGGCAGGAGGGTGACTATCGATAAGAAGACTTCTTTGATAAGAAGTATTCTTTCACTGAGCCATTTGGAATTTCCCAGTCCTGGAACTCACCTTTCTGGTCCTCCCTTTCTGGCAATTTCAGTTGATGTCATCCCCCAACTGGAGAAAACACTGTAAATAAACACATTAATCCAAATCGTTCCTTAAGAAATAGACTGCACTTTATCAATTAACAGTTCACCAATATGTCTGTTTGGAAATAGCAGGACTGTACCAGAAGGGAAGCCACAAAGTGAACTCTGCTTATTCGGCTGTAGGTAGAGGCTGCACCAAGCGGGGAAGCAAATCAGCTGTATCTGCTGTGGAGACAGGAATAAGGAACTGCACACATCAGCATCTCATTATCCCTCCACCAACTGATATACTTTGGAAAAAAATCATCTAATCACTCATCAAAGTGTCTTAGTGCGACTGATCTTCCTTAGCACAGGCTTCACGAGTCCAGTTTGGAGACACAAGGATTCTTTATATCTCTCATCTCAGGCCATTATACACATACTTCCTGCTCTGCTTGCTTATGAGCTCAAGTTTGAGTGACTCTTATTCTCGCTGACTGCTTCCAGATTCCGGTCCTTTACCCACGTTCAGTCTGCATTATAAACGTGCAGTCATTTCAGCCCGCGTTAACTTTCCCAGTCAGCTGGCGCTGTTCTGTTTACGCTACACCCCGTGTGAAAGAAAGTAAACACTGCCTTTCAGTCTTGTGTGTTTGGATTGTGTGAGCTGACACTTGCTCCACATTATCCAATGGACATTTGACCAGAGGTGAAAGTTCAAAGTTCCTTGATCATGTTCTTCTCCAGAATAAGCAATGGTTTAATCCACAAAACACATCAGAACAGCTACTTTCCCAATCTGTATGCTGCTTAAAGGCTTGTAGTGTGCAAAGATCTGCATTGCCGCCACGTTCTGTAGCTCACAGCACGTCTGTGAACTGTGGAACTTCCCTGAAACTCACAGCTTTCTGGTAACTGCATCTTGGTGAGTGGTGGTTGGGTGTGTCCTTTCGGACAGCATGATTTGATATGATTGTAAGAAACTGTTTCATTAGAATCCTGGGCCAGACAACTGGCTTCAGAACAAAAACATTTAATTTTCATAACAAAATAAACGATGTCCAGTGCTGCTGTTATACATTTATTTACAGAAAGTACAATGCAAGCAAGGTTAGTGTGGACAGTGCGGCCACGTTGGATCAGGGAGATGTGACGGGACAGTATGTGAGCATTTGAGGCAGGTACGTGACAAAAGAGATGAAAACAAGGAAGACCCAGAGTGAAAGAGGGGATGAAGGGAAAGGAAGGTCAGCAAAGAAGAGGAAAGGGACATTGAGTATATTTATGAAAGGGAAACATGTGAAAAGAAGGGTCAAAGGCATGACAGAGATCAGAGAGAAAATGACCAGTACAGGGAGAAAGACAAGAGAGATTAGAAGAGACAAGGAGAGAGAAAAAAGGAGCGAGACAAAGGGATAACATATGAGGGACAATTGGAGATGTCTATTGATTTTGCAAGATTCTGCTTACTCAGTCTCCGAGACAAAGAGCGGCTGGACCTCTACCACCTCTCCCGCTTCGGAATCAGAGTAGATGAGGGTCCAACAAAGGAAACCTCCATTGACCTCAGGCGAGTATTTCCGGTCTCGCCTGAACAAGACTATAAAACCCGACACACTGTATCTACAAACTTGCTCAATGCTGCATCTTAAATGAGTTTTGCGTCAAAAAAAAGAGCTTTTGAGACACTAGGCAGAATTTTTCTGTGTCCCGCGAGTATAAAAATGGGAGAATTGCTGATGTGTTTTTCAGGCGGAATCTTATCCAGTCAATCTGTGCAAATACGGGCGAGACCGTTTCCAGAGGCAGTGGGCGGGGCCTGGGTCACGAGATCGGAGGCAGTGGGCGGGGCCTGGGTCACGGGAGCGGAGGCAGTGGGGGGGGCCAGGGTCACGAGAGCGGAGTAAAAAGTCTGACAACACCAGGTTTTAATCCAACCGGTTGTCAGACTTTTTACTGTGTTTACCCCAGTTCAACGGCGGCACATCCGCACGGTGACAAGAGCGGAGGCAGGGGGCGGGGCCAGACTCACAAGAGCGGAAGCAGGGGGCGGGGCCAGACTCACGAGAGCGGAGGCAGGGGGCGGGGCCAGACTCACAAGAGCGGAGGCAGGGGGCGGGGCCAGACTCACAAGAGCGGAGGCAGGGGGCGGGGCCAGACTCACAAGAGCGGAGGCAGGGGGCGGGGCCAGACTCACAAGAGCGGAGGCAGGGGGCGGGGCCAGACTCACAAGAGCGGAGGCAGGGGGCGGGGCCAGACTCACAAGAGCGGAGGCAGGGGGCGGGGCCAGACTCACAAGAGCGGAGGCAGGGGGCGGGGCCAGACTCACAAGAGCGGAGGCAGGGGGCGGGGCCAGACTCACAAGAGCGGAGGCAGGGGGCGGGGCCAGACTCACAAGAGCGGAGGCAGGGGCGGGGCCAGACTCAAGAGCGGAGGCAGGGGGCGGGGCCAGACTCGCAAGAGCGGAGGCAGGGGGCGGGGCCAGACTCGCAAGAGCGGAGGCAGGGGGCGGGGCCAGACTCGCAAGAGCGGAGGCAGGGGGCGGGGCCAGACTCACAAGAGCGGAGGCAGGGGGCGGGGCCAGACTCACAAGAGCGGAGGCAGGGGGCGGGGCCAGACTCACAAGAGCGGAGGCAGGGGGCGGGGCCAGACTCACAAGAGCGGAGGCAGGGGGCGGGGCCAGACTATCAGGAGATTCGATTGGAACCACGAATTGAACGAATGCAGAAAAATAAAAAAACTGGCTCTGCCCCCCCCCCTCCCCACCGCCCCCCCGGGCCAGGTACAGCCACCCCCCACCTCCCCCCGGGCCAGGTACAGCCAACCCTCCCCCCGGGCCAGGTACAGCCACCTCCCACCTCCCCCCGGGCCAGGTACAGCCAACCCTCCCCCCGGGCCAGGTACAGCCACCTCCCATCTCCCCCCGGGCCAGGTACAGCCACCCCCCACCTCCCCCCGGGCCAGGTACAGCCAACCCCCATCTCCCCCCTGGGCCAGGTACAGCCACCTCCCATCTCCCCCCGGGCCAGGTACAGCCACCCCCCACCTCCCCCCGGGCCAGGTACAGCCAACCCCCATCTCCCCCCCGGGCCAGGTACAGCCACCTCCCATCTCCCCCCGGGCCAGGTACAGCCAACCCCCATCTCCCCCCCGGGCCAGGTACAGCCACCCCCCCACCTCCCCCCGGGCCAGGTACAGCCACCCCCCACCTCCCCCCGGGCCAGGTACAGCCACCCCCCACCTCCCCCCGGGCCAGGTACAGCCAACCCTCCCCCCGGGCCAGGTACAGCCACCTCCCACCTCCCCCCGGGCCAGGTACAGCCACCTCCCATCTCCCCCCGGGCCAGGTACAGCCACCCCCCACCTCCCCCCGGGCCAGGTACAGCCAACCCCCATCTCCCCCCTGGGCCAGGTACAGCCACCTCCCATCTCCCCCCGGGCCAGGTACAGCCACCCCCACCTCCCCCCGGGCCAGGTACAGCCAACCCCCATCTCCCCCCGGGCCAGGTACAGCCAACCCCCATCTCCCCCCCGGGCCAGGTACAGCCACCCCCCCACCTCCCCCCGGGCCAGGTACAGCCACCCCCCACCTCCCCCCGGGCCAGGTACAGCCACCCCCCACCTCCCCCCGGGCCAGGTACAGCCAACCCTCCCCCCGGGCCAGGTACAGCCACCTCCCATCTCCCCCCCGGGCCAGGTACAGCCTCCCCCCACCTCCCCCCCGGGCCAGGTACAGCCTCCCCCCACCTCCCCCCGGGCCAGGTACAGCCACCCCCCACCTCCCCCCGGGCCAGGTACAGCCTCCCCCCACCTCCCCCCCGGGCCAGGTACAGCCACCTCCCATCTCCCCCCGGGCCAGGTACAGCCACCTCCCATCTCCCCCCGGGCCAGGTACAGCCACCTCCCATCTCCCCCCGGGCCAGGTACAGCCAACCCCCATCTCCCCCCCGGGCCAGGTACAGCCACCTCCCATCTCCCCCCGGGCCAGGTACAGCCAACCCCCATCTCCCCCCCGGGCCAGGTACAGCCACCCCCCACCTCCCCCCGGGCCAGGTACAGCCACCCCCCACCTCCCCCCGGGCCAGGTACAGCCACCCCCCACCTCCCCCCGGGCCAGGTACAGCCACCCCCCACCTCCCCCCGGGCCAGGTACAGCCAACCCTCCCCCCGGGCCAGGTACAGCCAACCCCCATCTCCCCCCGGGCCAGGTACAGCCACCTCCCATCTCCCCCCGGGCCAGGTACAGCCTCCCCCCACCTCCCCCCGGGCCAGGTACAGCCACCCCCCACCTCCCCCCGGGCCAGGTACAGCCACCCCCCACCTCCCCCCGGGCCAGGTACAGCCAACCCTCCCCCCGGGCCAGGTACAGCCAACCCCCATCTCCCCCCCGGGCCAGGTACAGCCACCTCCCATCTCCCCCCGGGCCAGGTACAGCCTCCCCCCACCTCCCCCCGGGCCAGGTACAGCCACCCCCCACCTCCCCCCCGGGCCAGGTACAGCCTCCCCCCACCTCCCCCCGGGCCAGGTACAGCCACCCCCCACCTCCCCCCGGGCCAGGTACAGCCACCCCCCACCTCCCCCCGGGCCAGGTACAGCCTCCCCCCACCTCCCCCCGGGCCAGGTACAGCCTCCCCCCACCTCCCCCCGGGCCAGGTACAGCCACCCCCCACCTCCCCCCGGGCCAGGTACAGCCTCCCCCCACCTCCCCCCGGGCCAGGTACAGCCTCCCCCCACCTCCCCCCGGGCCAGGTACAGCCACCCCCCACCTCCCCCCGGGCCAGGTATAGCCACCCCCCATCTCCCCCCCGGGCCAGGTACAGCCACCTCCCACCTCCCCCCGGGCCAGGTACAGCCAACCCCCATCTCCCCCCCGGGCCAGGTACAGCCACCTCCCACCTCCCCCTGGGCCAGGTACAGCCACCTCCCCCCGGGCCAGGTACAGCCAACCCCCATCTCCCCCCCGGGCCAGGTACAGCCACCTCCCATCTCCCCCCGGGCCAGGTACAGCCACCTCCCATCTCCCCCCGGGCCAGGTACAGCCACCTCCCACCTCCCCCCGGGCCAGGTACAGCCTCCCCCCACCTCCCCCCGGGCCAGGTACAGCCACCCCCCACCTCCCCCCGGGCCAGGTGCAGCCTCCCCCCACCTCCCCCCGGGCCAGGTGCAGCCACCCCCCACCTCCCCCCCGGGCCAGGTACAGCCACCTCCCACCTCCCCCCGGGCCAGGTACAGCCAACCCTCCCCCTCCCCCCGCCGTGCAGCGGCCAGCTACAGCCACCCCCCTCGCCATCATAGACATCAGAGACCCCCAGTATTACTGACCCCCTTATCCCCCCACACCCCTGGCTCTCAGACAGCACCGTTGTGATACTCTTGGGTGCGAGATTGCAGGTGATTGGGGATCAGGAGCTGAAAGCAAGGTGCTGGGAGTGGGGGTCTCTGGGGGAAGATGTTGGGTGCGGTTAACCCTCACCTTGCTGCCTGGATGAGGTCACTCAGCTTCTCGCAGTACTGCTTCCCGGTTCTCCTGGCCAGAGATCTGGAGCATGCTGCCACTGCCTCCCAGGTTGCATTTCCACCTTTTCCCCTGAGACAACGTCCTGCTGGGGTGGGAAGAGGGTGTCCCACCTTTCCTCCACTGCCTCCAGAAAGCTGGTCAGGTCTGATTCTGAAAATCTGGGAGCTGGCAACCATTCCTTCGTCCATTGCCTGCCTGTCTGTCTGTCCATCGTTGGGGTTTTTATGGAGCTTGCCCTTGTTTGGGCAGATCAGTGGCAGGCAGTTTGGGTGAGTCAGCTTTTTGTTTCCGTTCGGGCCGTTCCCCCTCCTTTTGGGGAGCCGTCCCCTTTTTCTTTCTCCAAACATAATTTGTTTGTTTACTTGGTTCCACCCGCAAGAACAAGAGACAATAAAAAAGGGGTGAGTCAGATAACCATTAGAGCATTCCAGCAAGTTTGCCTTGTTACCATGGAGGCAAAGCCATGTTGATGGGGTGGGAGGGACGGTGGGATTTGTGCCTCTGTGGTGATTGGGGGCAGGTGAGAGAGAGAATCATGTCAGTCAGCCATTGGCCCTGGTGGTGGGGTGGTGGTGAATGGGCACAACTTCATCAGAACCCACAAGAAACTCCCTCTGCCCACAGCACACCTTCCCCAGGACTCAGTTTAGTGGTTTAGTGCTCTCTTATCCACCATCCAGGTGTGGGCCCAGGTGCCAGCATGCATGCGGAGTTCAGGCAGGAGTCAGGCTGCTTTGCATCATTACAGTGGTGCACCACAAGTCATCATCATCCTCCAACCTGCCACAGGAACTCGCTAACAAAGCATGCCCCAGCCCAGCACTCTGCGGGGACAATGTTACAGGAGATTGTCAGTCTCCAAACGGGGGCAGGAGGGTGTTGGGGGGGGGGGTGCGGGGGGATGGAACCCATGTGCAGCAACCACGCCCAAAATGGCCAAAGTGTGTGGTGTTCAGAGCCTCCCTCTCTACCACCAGCCCTCTAGCACCCGAGTGGTGTTGCTCGTTGTCCTCTTCCTTCTCAGCGATGCCTGGCTGGTCGGCCTCCACATCCTCAAAAAGGTCTCCTTGTTGCTGTGCCAGGTTGTGTAGGCACAGCACATCACCGCAATGTGGGTTGATATCAGGGGGTTATATTGGAGGCACCGTCAGATCAATCCAGGCACCTGGACCACATCTTGAGGAGCGCTATGTAGTGCCCTACTATTGGACGGGTGGCAAGGTGGGCCTCATTATAGTGGGTCTCCGCAGCCTCTGGCCTCCGAACAGGCATCATTAGCCAGGTCCTAAGCAGGTACCCCATGTCATCCACCAGCCATCCCTGCAGCCTCCTCCTCAAAGACCTCCAGGATATCGGAAATCCTCAATGTGAAGCTGTCATGTACTGTGCCGGGGTGAATGACATTCACCTTGTGGTCACACACCAATTGCACCAACAGAATGGAGGCCTTTCTGTTCGTGAATTTTCCTGAATCCTTTTGCAGGGCCTTGAGGGTGATGTGGGTGCTTTCTATAGTCCCCTGAACATTTTGTATCCCTGTGATGGCTGCAAATGCTGCAGCCTGGGCTTCCTGCTGGGCCTGATCCAGGTCAAATGTAATATACTGGCCAGTCTGGCATATAGGACATCCGTGACCTCCTTCACACACTTGTGGATGGACATTTGGGGAATACCACAAAGTGCCACAAAATACCACAAATATTAGGCAGGAACTGAAGAATGTAGACTGGGGGCAAATGTTTGGGGGCAAATCAACATCTAACATGTTAACATTTGTTTTCAAGTGTAAGTTGATAGGGATTCAGGACCGGCACATTCCAGTAAGGATGAAGAATAAGTATGGCAAGTTTAGGTAACCTTGGAAAATGAGATATTGTGAGCCTAGTCAAAGAGAAAAAGGAAGCATTTGTCAAAGCTCCCAGCTCTGGGAGCACACGAAGCAAGTGTAGAATACAAGGAAAGTAGAAAGAAACTTAAGGAAGGAGTAAGGAGGGCTAAAAGGGGTCATGAAAAAGCCTTGGTCAGCAGGATTAAGGAAAATCCCAAAGCTTTTTATACATATATAAAGCCAGGGAGAGGATTGGCCCACTCAAGGACAGGGGAGGGAATCTATGCGAGGAACCAGAGGAAATGGGCGAGGTGTGAAGTAAGTACTTTGCGTTAGTATTCATCAAAGAGGAGGACTTGGTGGATGATGAATCTGGGGAAGAGTATATAGATAGGTTGAGTCATGTTGAGATCAAAATGGAGGAGGTATTGGGGTTCTTGAGAAACATCAAAATAGACAAGTCCCCAGAGCCTGATGGGATGTACCCCAGAATACTGAGAGAGGCAAGGGAGGAAATTGCCAGGGCCTTGAGAGAAATTTCTGTATCCTGACTGGCTATAGGGGAGGTCATGATGTAGCGATGCCTGCTTTGGACTGGGGTAAACACAGTAAGAAGTCTCACAACACCAGGTTAAAGTCCAGCAGGTTGATTTGGTAGCACAAGCCACAAGCTTTCAGAGCCTGCTCCTTCACCAGGTAAGTGGGAGTCGTGTTCACAAACAGGGTATATAAAGACACAAACTCAATTTACAGAATAATGGTTGGAATGTGAGTCTTTACAGGTAATCAAGTCTTAAAGATACAGACAGTGTGAGTGGAGAGAGGGTTAAGCACAGGTTAAAGAGATGTGTATTGTCTCCAGACAGGACAGTTAGTGAGGTTTTACAAACCCAGGCAAGTCACGGGGGTTACAGATAGTGTGTCATGAACCCAAGATCCCAGTTGAGGTCGCCGTCATATATGCGGAACTTAGCCATCAGTCTCTGCTCAGTGACTCTGTGCTGTCGTGTGTGTCGTGAAGGCCACCTTGGAAAACGCTTACCTGCAGATTAGAGGAAAATGCCCGTGACCACTGAAGTGTTCGCCAACAGGAAGGGAACAGTCTTGCCTGATGATTGTTGAACTGTGTTCATTCATTTGTTGTCGTAGCGTCTGCATGGTCTCCCCAGTGTACCATGCTTCAGGACATCCTTTCCTGCAGCGTATCAGGTAGACGACATTGGCCAAGTTACAAGAGTATGTACCGTGTACCTGGTGGATGGTGTTCTCACGTGAGTCGATGGCATACGTGTCGATGATCCGGCATGTCTTGCAGCGGTCACTGTGGCAGGGTTGTGTGGTGTCGTCATCACTGTTCTCCTGAAGGCTGGGTAGTTTGCTGCAGACAATGGTCTGTTTGAGGTTGTGCAGTTGTTTGAAGGCAAGAAGTGGGGGTGTGGGGATGGCCGCACTTGGAGTACTGTGTGCAGTTCTGGTCCCCGCATTACAAGAAGGATGTGGAGGCGTTGGAGAGGGTGCAGAGGAGGTTTACTAGGATGTTGCCTGGTATGGTGGGGAGGTCCTATGAGGAGAGACTGAGGGATTTAGGGTTGTTTTCGTTGGAAAGAAGGCGGCTAAGAGGGGATCTTATTGAAACATATAAGATGATTAGAGGTTTAGATAGGGTGGATAGTGATAGCCTTTTTCCTCGGATGGAGAAAGCTAGCACGAGGGGGCATGGCTTTAAATTAAGGGGGGGTAGCTACAGGACGGATGTCAGGGGTAGGTTCTTTACCCAGCGGGTGGTGAGGGATTGGAATGCCCTGCCTGCTGCGGTTGTAAATGCGTCTAGTTTGGGGGCGTTTAAGAGATCTCTGGATAGGTTTATGGACGAAAAGGGATTGGTATAGGCTAGTGGGTCATTGTTTTTGTAACTGGTCGGCGCAACATCGTGGGCCGAAGGGCCTGTTCTGCGCTGTAATGTTCTATGTTCTATGTTCTATCTCTCTGTCTCTCTATTTCTCAGTATCTGTGTCTCTTTCTGTTTCCTTGTCTGTATCTGTGTGTCTCCCAGTGTCTCTCTATTTCTCAGTATCTGTGTCTCTTTCTGTTTCCTTGTCTGTATCTGTGTGTCTCTCTGTGTCTCTGTATTTCTCTGTATCTATGACTATCTCTATGTATCTGTGTCTCTCTGTCTCTATTGCTCTGCCTCTCTATCTCTCTATTTCTCTGTATCCATATCTGTGTATCCGTGTCTCTCTTGGTTTCTATCTCTCTGCGTGTCTCTTGTCTCTGTGTTTCTCTGTGTCTCTGTCTCTCTGTGTTTTTCTCTCTGTGTGTCTGTGTGTCTCTTGTCTCTGTGTTTCTCTGTCTGTCTGTGTTTTTCTCTCTGTGTGTCTCTGTGTTTCTCTGTGTCTCTGTCTCCCTGTGTTTTTCTCTCTGTGTATCTCTTGTCTCTGTGTCTCTGTCTCTCTGTGTTTCTCTCTGTGTGTCTGTGTGTTTTGATGCTAAGGGCCTAGTATTTTCAGCTCTGAGCTGAACCCACAATCTCTGGAGCGAAGATCGCTGTATTGAAGGCAGGAGGCCCAATCACTCTCTGTCTGGTTTAGTTTTGTAATGTTTAAGTTTTTAAATGTCTGTTAGCCTTGTTGGGGATCTCACTGCAGTTTGAGAAAAGCAAACACTGATCCCACACTAAACCCCCCCCCAACACAGGACTGAGCAGAGAGTGTGAAATGGAACTGCTGTCAGACTGGGTTATTAAACTGACAGAAGGGATTTGAAAAATCTCTCAATGTTTTACCAATTAAAAACTCTAATGTCCCACATCATAAATATCTGATCATTGAACATAGAACATAGAACATTACAGCGCAGAACAGGCCCTTCGGCCCACGATGTTGCACCGACCAGTTAAAAAAAAACAACAACAATGACCCACTAACCTAAACCAATCCCTTTTCGTCCATAAACCTGTCCACAGATCTCTTAAACGCCCCCAAACTAGGCGCATTTACGACTGCAGCAGGCAGGGCATTCCAATCCCTCACCACCATCTGGGTAAAGAACCTACCCCTGACATCTGTCCTATAACTACCACCCCTTAATTTAAAGCCATGCCCCCTCGTGTTAGATTTTTCCATCAGAGGAAAAAGGCTATCACTATCCACCCTATCTAAACCTCTAATCATCTTATATGTTTCAATAAGATCCCCTCTTAGCCGCCTTCTTTCCAGCAAAAACAACCCCAAATCCCTCAGCCTCTCCTCATAGGATCTCCCCTCCATACCAGGCAACATCCTGGTAAACCTCCTCTGCACCCTCTCCAAAGCCTCCACATCCTTCTTGTAATGTGGGGACCAGAACTGCACACAATACTCCAAGTGCGGCCGCACCAGAGTTGTGTACAGTTGCAACATAACGCTACGACTCCTAAATTCAATCCCCCTACCAATAAACGCCAAGACACCGTATGCCTTCTTAACAACCTTATCTACTTGATTGGTGTATCTCTCTTTTACAGATCAAGTGATGGGTTGAATTTTGGACGCTGTAGATTTCCCTCAGCTGATTATGAAGATCTCTGAGTGACACAAACACAATATCTGCTCTCGGTGACTGTAACAGTCAAATTGTCTCTGTTTATCATTCTGAATCTGGAACTGAGACAATCGTGGACAGGATTGCAGTTTTCAGTGTGAAATGTATACGGTGATTTTTGTTGTAATGTAATTGTAGTTAATAGTTTTCTTGGAGTTTAAGTTTCATGTATAAATAAAGAACTTTTCTTGTTCCTTATTTACAATTGTTCATTTCCCGTGATGTTGAGCTGTTTTTTTCTCTTTCTGGTCTCTGTTACAGTTGTACAGATACCGGGCAGCTCAGATCACATGGGTTCTGATCGCAGTGTGAAGCTGAAAAGGATATATGTACTTTTGTTAACTTTAAAATCAATTTCCCTGTAAAATACTCTCTGAATTTTTAAATATACATTGAATGCAAAACTAGACCTGACTTTGCCTAATTCTGTCTCTCTTTTTGTATTTCTTGATTAGTGTATTTATGTGTGTGTCTCTCTATCTATATCTTTATGTGGTTTTGTACATCTCTCTGCCTCTATTTATCTGTATCTCTCTCTGTCTGTATATCTCTGTTTATCTGTGTGTCTCTCTCTGTCTCTGTATTTCTCTCTATTTGTGTCTCTCTCTGTCTCAGTATATCACTGTTTATCTGTGTGTCTCTCCCTCTGTCTCTGTATTTCTCTCTATTTGTGTCTCTCTCTGTCTCTCTGTATATATCTCTCTGTTTATCTGTGTGTGTCTCTCTGTCTCTGTATTTCTCTCTATTTGTGTCTCTCTCTGTATCTCTGTGTATCTTTCTCTGTGTTTCTCTCTCTGTCTCTGTGTCAATACCTCTCTGGGTATCTGTGTGTGTTTGTGTCTTTGCATTTCTCTATATCTGTCTCTGTCTCTGTGTCTCGATGCTAAGGGCCTAGTATTTTAGGCTCTGTGCTGAACCCACAATCTCTCTGATTCTGAGAGAAGATCAACATTGAAGGTGTGAGGCCTCATCACTCTGTCTGGTTTTGTAATCTTTACATTTTTAAACCCTGTCTCTTAAAAGTCTGTTAGAAGTCCTCCATTTTCAAATCTTTACCCTGCTTCTGCTGTGTCTCAGACTCCACCTGGTCTGCACATCTTTGGACTGTGGAAGGAAACCAGGAAGAAACCCACGCAGACATGGGGAGAATGTGCAAACTCCATTCCCAAGCCGAGAATTGAACCCGGGTCCCTGGTGCTGTGAGGCGGCAACGCTAACCATCGTGTCCCCGTGCTGTCCTATCCCATGTACTGGGATGCAGTGAAAGGTTTGGTTTCTTGCACACTGCACAGACAAAAGGCCAATCAACCTAACCCGCACTTCTTTGTACTGTGGGAGGAAACGAGAATTTCTTTAATCTGTCCTTAAAGAATTATTGACTAATCTTTAAACGTCCACATGAACCCTGACAGAACAAGGCCAACATGGGGGAATCTAGTATCAGGTTTGAAAATGGATTCATTAGTGTCAGAAGTAGAGTTATATTAACACTGCAATGAAGTTACTGTGAAAAGCCTGTAGTCACCAAGCTCTGGGACCTGATTGGGTTACACTGAGGGAGAATTTAGCACAGCTGATCCACCTTTCAAACTGTGAGAGTAAACCGGAGGAAACCCACACAGACACGGGGAGAATGTGCAAGCTTCACACAGACAGTGACCCCCAGCACTGTCTCAGAGTAAGGGGAGGGGGTAGGATGTTTAGGACTGAGATGAGGAGGAATTTCTTCCCTCAGAGTCATAGAGTCACACAGTGAAGAACAGGCCCTTTGGCCCATCGACTCTGCACCAACAGGAACTCCCACTAAAGCTGTGCTAGCCCAGTTTTCCATCTCTTGTCCCGTATCTGGGAACGTCGGGATGTTTTGAGCGCTCATCCAAATGTTTTTGAAAGATTGGAAGGTTTCCAGCCTCCATTCCCTTCCCAGGCAGCGTGTCCCCGATTCTCCCCACCCTCCGAGTGAACATTCCTCACAACTCCCCTCCGACTCACTCCGACTAAAACCCTGTCCCCTCGTGACTGACGAGTGAGGTGAGCAGAGCTGCACACAGTGTTCCAGCCTCCCCATCGCTCTGTGTAACTCCAACCTGAACTCTTTACTCTTATTCTCTACACCATGACTGATAAAGGCAAGTGTTTCATCTGCCTTCTTTACCCCCTGATTCACCTACTCTGCTGCCTTCAGGGATCTGGGAATCATTTCCCGAGATCCGTATGTTCCTCTGAGCTTCCCAGTGTCCCGCCACTCATTAAATACTCCCTCACCTTGTTACTTCTTCCAAATGGCATCAGCTCCCACTTATCAGGGTTAAATCCCATACGCTGTGCCTATCTGACCCAACCCAGTTCTATCTCCCTGTAACCTCCAACCTTCTCCCCGATTAACCATCCCACCAATCTTGGTCTCATCTGGACACCTTGCTGATCATTGCCCCCAGATTATCCTCTGTAACATTGATATAGAACAATAATAAACCCCCCCAGCACTGAGCCTTGTGGGACCCCACAACTGGACACAGGCCTCCAGTCACTCAAACAGCTTTCTACCACCCACCCTCAGTGTCCAAACCCTAAACCAGTTTCCAATCCATCTCCCCAACTTTCCCAGAATTCCGGGATGGGAAATCTTTGGAATTCTCTATCCCGGAGGGCTGTGGAGGCTCCGTCATCGTTCACAGATTGAGATACCAAAGGAAACCACATCCCTGTGTTCAGATTCCTGATACAAAGCCCAGATTGTAATAACTGAGAGAGGTTTAGGGCAGAGATTACTGATACAAGGCCCAGATTGTAATAACTGAGAGAGGTTTAGGGCACAGATTACTGATACAAGGCCCAGATTGTAATAACTGAGAGAGGTTTAGGGCAGAGATTACTGATACAAGGCCCAGATTGTAATAACTGAGAGAGGTTTAGGGCAGAGATTACTGATACAAGGCCAAGATTGTAATAACTGAGAGAGGTTTAGGGCAGAGATTACTGATACAAGGCCCAGATTGTAATAACAGAGAGGTTTAGGGCAGAGATTACTGATACAAGGCCCAGATTGTAATAACTGAGAGAGGTTTAGGGCAGAGATTACTGATACAAGGCCCAGATTGTAATCGCTGAGAGAGATTTACGGCAGAGGTTACTGATACAAGGCACAGATTGTCATAACTGAGTGAGGTTTAGGGCAAAGATTACTGATACAAAGCCCAGGTTGTAATAATGGGAAAGGTTTAGGACAGAGGTTACTGATACAAGGCCAAGATTGTAATAACTGAGAGGTTAGGATAGAGATTACTGATACAAGGCCCAGATTGTCATAACTGAGAGAGGTTTACAACAAAGATTACTGATACAAGGCCCTGATTGTCATAACCAAGAAAGTTTTATGGCAGTATTTCCTGATACAAGGCCCAGATTGTAATAATGGGAAAGGTTTAGGGCAGAGGTTACTGATACAAGGCCCAGATTGTAATAACAGAGTGTCTATTAATTGTAGTTAATAGTTTTCTTATAGTTTAAATTTCATGTATAAATAAAGAACTTTTCTTGTTCCTTATTCACAATTGTTCATTTCCCGTGATGTTGAGCTCCTGTTGCTTCTCTTTGTGGTCTCTGTTACAGTTGTACAGATACCGGGCAGCTCAGATCGCATGGGTTCTGATCTCAGTGTGAACTCAAAGATCAGATTCACTTTTGTTAACTTTAAAATCAATTTTCCTGTGAAATATTCTCTGAATTTTTAAATAAACATTGAATGCAAAATTAACTAATTCTGACTTTGTCTAACTCCATCTCTCTTTCTCTATATCTCTGTTAGTATGAATTTGTGTGCGTGTCTCTCTAAATATCTCTCTACATATCTGTGTGTCTCTGCCTCTGTATTTCTCTGTATCTGTTTCTCTTTGTTTCCTTGTCTGTATCTGTGTATCTCTCTGTGTCTCTGTATTTCTCTGTATCTGTGTGTCTTTCTGTTTCCTTGTCTGTATCTGTGTATCTCTCTGTGTCTCTGTATTTCTCTGTATCTGTGTCTCTTTCTGTCTCCTTGCCTGTATCTATGTGTCTCTGTGTCTCTGTATTTCTCTGTATCTGTTTCTCTTTGTTTCCTTGTCTGTATCTGTGTGTCTCTCTGTGTCTCTGTATTTCTCCGTATCTATGACTCTCTATCTCTATGTATCTGTGTCTCTCTGTCTCTATCGCTCTGCCTCTCTATCTCTCTATTTCTCTGTATCCATATCTGTCTGTCTCTATCCCCTCTGTGTATCTGTGTCTCTCTTGGTTTCTATCTCTCTGTGTGTCTCTTATCTCTGTGTTTCTCTGTGTCTCTGTCTCAGTGTTTTTCTCTCTGTGTCTGTTGTCTCTGTGTTTCTCTGTGTCTCTGTCTCTCAGTGTTTTTCTCTCTGTGTTTTCTCTCTGTGTGTCTGTGTGTTTCTTGTCTGTGTTTCTCTGTGTCTCTGTCTCTCTGTGTTTTTCTCTCTGTGTGTCTGTGTGTTTCTTGTCTCTGTGTTTCTCTGTCTCTCTGTGTTTTTCTCTCTGTGTGTCTCTGTGTTTCTCTGTGTCTCTGTCTCTGTGTTTTTCTCTGTGTGTCTGTGTGTTTTTTGTCTCTGTGTCTCTGTCTCTCTGTGCTTTTCTCCCTGTGTGTCTCTGTGTTTCTCTGTGTCTCTGTCTCTCTGTGTTTTTCTCTCTGTGTGTCTCTTGTCTCTGTGTTTCTCTGTGTCTCTGTCTCTCTGTGTTTCTCTGTGTGTGTCTGTGTGTTTTGATGCTAAGGGCCTAGTATTTTCAGCTCTGAGCTGAACCCACAATCTCTGGAGCGAAGATCGCTGTATTGAAGGCAGGAGGCCCAATCACTCTCTGTCTGGTTTAGTTTTGTAATGTTTAAGTTTTTAAACGTCTGTTACCCTTGTTGGGGATCTCACTGCAGTTTGAGAAAAGCAAACACTGATCCGACACTAACCCCCCCCCCCCCCCCTCCAACACAGGACTGAGCAGAGAGTGTGAAATGGAACTGCTGTCAGACTGGGTTATTAAACTGACAGAAGGGATTTGAAAAATCTCTCAATGTTTCACTGATTAAAAACTCTAATGTCCCACATCATAAATATCTGATCATTGGTGTATCTCTCTTTTACAGATCAAGTGATGGGTTGAATTTTGGACGCTGTAGATTTCCCTCAGCTGATTATGAAGATCTCTGAGTGACACAAACACAATATCTGCTCTCGGTGACTGTAACAGTCAAATTGTCTCTGTTTATCACTCTGAATCTGGAACTGAGACAATCGTGGACAGGATTGCAGTTTTCAGTGTGAAATGTATAAGGGGATTTTTGTTGTAATGTAATTGTAGTTAATAGTTTTCTTGGAGTTTAAGTTTCATGTATAAATAAAGAACTTTTCTTGTACCTTATTCACAATTGTTCATTTCCCGTGATGTTGAGCTCTGTTTTTTCTCTTTGTGGTCTCTGTCACAGTTGTACAGATACCGGGCAGCTCAGATCGCATGGGTTCTGATCTCAGTGTGAAGCTGAAAAGGACAGATGTACTTTTGTTAACTTTAAAATCAATTTTCCTGTAAAATACTCTCTGAATTTTTAAATAAACATTGAATGCAAAGCTAGATCTGACTTTGCCTAGTTCCATCTCTCTTTTTGAATTTCTCAATTCGTGTATTTACGTGTGTGTCTCTCTATTTCATCTTTCTTACTTTATCATCTCTCTGTCTCTATCTGTATCTGTCTCTCTCTCTCTCTCTCCCCCTCTCTGTCTCTCTGTATATATCTCTCTATCTGTGTGTTTCTCTCTCTGTCTCTGTATTGCTATATGTGTCTGTCTCTGTCTCTCTGTATATATCTCTGTGTATCTGTGTGTCTCTCTCTGTCTCTCTGTATTTCATACAGATGGAGGCAGGGTGATCTCTGGGTGCATTGAGACAGCATCACCAGCAGATGGCGGCAGGGTGATCTCTGGGTGCATTGAGACAGCATCACCAGCAGATGGAGGCAGGGTGATCTCTGGGTGCATTGACACGGCATCACCAGCAGATGGAGGCAGGGTGATCTCTGGGTGCATTGACACAGCATCACCAGCAGATGGAGGCAGGGTGATCTCTGGGTGCATTGAGACAGCATCACCAGCAGATGGAGGCAGGGTGATCTCTGGGTGCATTGAGACAGCATCACCAGCAGATGGCGGCAGGGTGATCTCTGGGTGCATTGAGACAGCATCACCAGCAGATGGAGGCAGGGTGGGCTCTGGGTGCATTGACACAGCATCACCAGCAGATGGAGGCAGGGTGATCTCTGGGTGCATTGACACGGCATCACCAGCAGATGGAGGCAGGGTGATCTCTGGGTGCATTGAGACAGCATCACCAGCAGATGGAGGCAGGGTGATCTCTGGGTGCATTGACACAGCATCACCAGCAGATGGAGGCAGGGTGATGTCTGGGTGCATTGACACGGCATCACCAGCAGATGGAGGCAGGGTGATCTCTGGGTGCATTGACATGGCATCACCAGCAGATGGCGGCAGGGTGATCTCTGGGTGCATTGACACGGCATCACCAGCAGATGGAGGCAGGGTGATCTCTGGGTGCATTGACACGGCATCACCAGCAGATGGAGGCAGGGTGATCTCTGGGTGCATTGACACGGCATCACCAGCAGATGGAGGCAGGGTGATCTCTGGGTGCATTGACACGGCATCACCAGCAGATGGAGGCAGGGTGATCTCTGGGTGCATTGAGACAGCATCACCAGCAGATGGAGGCAGGGTGATCTCTGGGTGCATTGAGACCTTTTGTGACCTTCATAATTGAATATTGTAAACAATCTTCTGATCGATAGATTCAAAAATGGCACGTTCCATTTACAACAACACCTATTTGCACTTAGTATCTTTAACATAGTAAAGCATGCTATAGCTTACAGTTTGACTCCATAGTTGAAACCTTACCACATTGTCAGAACGTTAATGGTTCAAACCTAACTCAAGAATTTGAACATGTAATCCAGCCAGTGTACACTCTCATTTTTGTCAACGTGCATGGCTTATTGACAGATTACAACCAATGTCCCGGACTGCTGTATCACCGTACCTGGGTACGTCCAGCCCCACTAGCAGGACAGATCCATCAGAGTTGACGGTACATTGTTATGCACTCAGGAATGACCACGGGAGTCCTGAATATTGACTCCGGATCCCATTAAGTTTTGCGGTTTCATGTCAAACGTGGAGTAGGAAACCTCCTGCTGACTACCACCTACCTGCTGAAGGCACTGACAAAATCTCAATAGTAGTACTGAAGACTTGCGGTCTGGAACTAACTGCTCCGAGATGAGCTGTTCTAGTATAGCTACAACGCTGGCACGAATGTCATACTTTGCCTGGGTATCTCTTGTCCATAAAAGGCAGGACAAATCCAATCTAGCCAACTATATTTCCATCAATTTGCTTTTCAGCAAATAGCGAAATATTTACACGACTTCACCTTGCAAAATTACAAAACCATTAGAAAGGAATTACGCTGTCTGAAAGTAGCCCACCCAGAAAATTGATTTATTCAAGAGTGGTCTATCCCCTGAACTATTCACAGACATCCAGATACAATGGGCGGACTTCTCCGACCGCACAGGTTTAAAAACCTGAAATTCCCACCCGACCGTCAACGGGGTTTCACATTCGCTGCAACCCACCCGCTAAAATTCCAGCAGCAGGCGGGATGGGACAACTCTGGCCAATGTGTTTGTCCAGGTGGGTGTGGACTGTGCTATTAAACTCAGTCACTTTGGACAATGGACCCTGGCTGAGAAGAGGGCTTCACAGACCATTTAATTCAGTCATTATAAACAATGCACCTCGAATGAAGCTTCCTCAGCTTCTGTGACCATATTCAGTAATTGGGCAGTTAATCACATGATAGCAAACTAACTATTTCAATTAGAGAAGAAACTGCAGTATGGTTGGAATCAGATAGATAATGAGTGGGTAACAACGAGAAGATAATTTGAGGTCTCTCTTGCATTCTCTCCTGCTCTATCCATTCTGCAAATACGTGTCCTGCCTGTATCTGACTGGCCAGATCGGTAGTGTCTTCAAAGTAAAGCGCACAGTGGCCGGCTTCAGAGGAAACAGAGATTATCCCTTAGGAGCTTAAACCATCTTGGCTGAGAATTGAGAAAACTCCACCCGGTGGTCCTTTGTTGCTATGACTCTATGATAATATTTTTGTATAATCAAGAAAAACTATACTGGTTTTATCCATTTTGTGATGCCTGGACATGAAAAACACCATATATTTATACATTTTTTCTTTCTCAAATGTCACCGATATTTATATCATGTTACTTGGGATTGCAGTGATGCGAGTGACTGTAGAGGAGATTTTCCTTCAGATTAAAGATAGAATTCTATTTGAGTGACGGCCTTCTGATTTTCTTGACGATCTGACACAGATACAAGTTGGAAGCTGTGAAAACCTGATTTCCAATCACTTGAATAAATTTACATCTAATTAAAGACCCCCCAAAAAACAAGATTTTCATACCTCACCAACGTAGGCACCCACGACATAGGTAGGAAAAGGGACGGGGATATAAAACAGAAATTCAGGGAGTTAGGGTGGAAGCTTAGAGCTAAAACAGAGTGGTTATCTCTGGTTTGTTACCTGTGCCTCGGGATAGCATGGAGAAGAATAGAGAGAGAACATTTGAAGTCGTGGCTAAAGGGATGGTGCAGGAGGGAAGGGTTCAGATACTTGGACAATCGGGGCTCATTCTGGGGTAGGTGGGACCTCTACAAGAGGGATGGTCTGCACCTGAACCAGAGGGGAACTAATACCTTGGGGGGAAAATTTGTCAATGCTATTCAGGGGGGTTTAAACTGATTCAGAGGGGGGTGGGAACCTGATTTGTAGCTCCAGCGTACAGGAGGTTGAGAGTAGGAAGGTCACGGATAAGGTTTCTAGGTCACAGCAGTGTATCGGCAGGCGGGAGGGTGGTTTGAAGCGTGTATACTTTAATGCGAGGAGCATACGCAATAAAGGTGGATGAACTTGCAGCCTGAATCGGTGCCTGGGACAGGAATGGTTGTTGCAGGTTCCGGGGTTCAGATGTTTCAGTCAGAGTAGAGAAGATGGTAGAAGAGGGGGAGGCGTAGCATTGTCGGTCAAGGACTGTATTACGGTGGCAGAAAGGACGTGTGATGTGGACCTGTCTACTGAGGTAGTAGAGGCTGAGATTAGAAACAGGAAAGGAGAGGTCACCCTGCTGGGAATTGCTTATAGGCCTCCAAAAAGTTGCAGAAATGTCGAGGAAAGGTTTCGTGACACAGTATGTAGATAGGCCAACAAGAGGTGAAGCTACATTGGATTCGGTACTGGGTAATGAACCAGACCAGGTGTTAGACTTGGAGGTAGGTGAGCACTTTGGTGATAGTGACCACAGTTTGGTTACGTTTACCTTAGTGATGGAAAGGGATAGGCGTATACTGAAGGGCAGAAGTTATAGCTGGGGGAAGGTAATTATGAGGCTATTAGGTGAGATTTAGGATACATAAGGTGGAGTAGGAAATTGCAGGGGCTGGGAACATCTGAAATGTGGAGCTTATTCAAGGAGCAGCTACTGCGAGTTCTCGGTAAATATGTACCTGTCAGGCAGGGAGGAAGCAGTCGAGCGAGGGAACCGTGGCGTACTAAGGAAGTCGAATCTCTGGTGAAGAGGAACAAGGAGGCTTATGTAAAGTTGAGACGCGGAGGCTCAGTTAGGACACTGGAGAGTTATAAATTAGCCGGGTTACCCACTTGCCTTCTTCCCGTTGCCCCGGTGTGACCACTTGCCGGTAGCTCCTGGCAATTACCTCCTCGTTCTCTCTAATGAGATGAAGGTCCTCGAGCTGCAGTTCCAGTTCCTTAACCTGGTCCCTTAGGGACTGCAGCTCCACACACCGAGCACAGATATGGATGTCTGGGAGACCAGAAGCTTCCAGGACCTCCCACATATTACATTGGTAACCACATACTTGCCTCACACCCATACTTGCCCTTTTTAGAAATACAGAGAAAAAAGTAATAGGAACTTATAAACTTACACTGCCACACCCTGTGAGCCAAAGCCCTTACAGATCACAAAAACCAACTTATCTGTTCTCACTCCAAGCCCCTCTCTCTCTTTTTTAGGTTAGAGGAGGTGGGAGGGTGGGATAATCTACCTGTGTAGAGTATCGGGATGCCTCAGCAGACCAATTTATGGTAAGGAAAAAAAACTACCCAAGTCCCTTTGCAAACTGCTTCCTGTTTCTGCTATAAAATTTAAATAAAAACTAGGAAAGTTAGCTTTAACTCACCTTCAAGCTCTCCTCTTACAAATCACTGCCTCTCTTCAGTGCTCCCAAGGAACAATGAGGTCGATTCCCTGAGGTGAGTAACTTTTAAATGGGCAGGGCGGGGCTGGGCTGGAACTACCCAAGTCCCTTTGCAAACTGCTTCCTGTTTCTGCTATAAAATGTTTTAAAGAACTAGCAAAGTTAGCTTTAACTCACCCTCAAGCTCTCCTCTTACAAATCGCTGCCTCTCTTCAGTGCTCCCAAAGAACAATGAGGTCAATTCCTTAAGGTGAGTAACTTGTAAATGGGCAGGGCAGGGCTGGAACTACCCCATTCCCTTTGCAAACTGCTTCCTGTTTCTGCTATAAAATTTAAATAAAAACTAGCAAAGTTAGCTTTAACTCACCTTCAAGCTCTCCTCTTACAAATCGCTGCCTCTGTAAAGTGCTCCCAAGGAACAATGAGGTTGATTCCCTGAGGTGAGTAACTTTTAAATGGGCGGGGCGGGGCTGGAACTACCCAAGTCCCTTTGCAAACTGCTTCCTGTTTCTGCTATAAAAGTCAGAAGAAACTAGCACAGTTAGCTTTAACTCACCCTCAAGCTCTCCTCCTACAAATTGCTGCCTCTGTTCAGTGCTCCCAAGGAACAATGAGGTTGATTCCTTGAGGTGAGTAACTTTTAAATGGGAAGGAGGGGAGGGAATCTACCCAAGTCCCTTCATAGTGAGATGATTTTGGTACAGGAGCAGGGAGGGCCAGCTGCATTATGGTTTGTCTGAAGGATT